>NW_027616951.1:0-166283 GCF_964187855.1 Myxine glutinosa
CAAGTGCAAAAGTGGTTTCCTGCACCAACACAAGTGCGAAATGTGGTTTTTCAACATTAACACAAGTGCGAAAAGTGGTTTTTCAACACTAACACAAGTGCGAAAGGTGGTTTTTCCACACTAATAAAAGTGCAAAAGTGGTTTCCAGCACCAACACAAGTGCGAAAAGTGGTTTTTCAACACTAACACAAGTGCGAAAAGTGGTTTTTCAACACTATCACAAGTGCAAAAAGTGTTTTTTCCACACTAATACAAGTGCAAAAGTGGTTTCCTGCACCAACACAAGTGCGAAAGTGGTTTTTCAACACTATCACAAGTGCAAAAAGTGTTTTTTTCCACACTAATACAAGTGCAAAAGTGGTTTCCTGCACCAACACAAGTGCAAAAGTGGTTTTCCAACACTAACACAAGTGCAAAAAGTGTTTTTTCCACACTAATACAAGTGCAAAAGTGGTTTCCTGCACCAACACAAGTGCGAAATGTGGTTTTTCAACACTAACACAAGTGCGAAAAGTGGTTTTTCAACACTAACACAAGTGCGAAAAGTGGTTTTTCAACAATAACACAAGTGCGAAACATGTTTTTCCACACTAATACAAGTGCAAAAGTGGTTTCCTGCACCAACACAAGTGCGAAAAGTGGTTTTTCAACACTAACACAAGTGCGAAAAGTGGTTTTTCAACACTAACACAAGTGCGAAAAGTGGTTTTTCCACACTAATACAAGTGCAAAAGTGGTTTCCTGCACCAACACAAGTGCGAAAAGTGGTTTTTCAACACAAACACAAGTGCGAAAAGTGGTTTTAGAACACTAACACAAGTGCAAAAGTGGTTTCCTGCACCAACACAAGTGCGAAATGTGGTTTTTCAACATTAACACAAGTGCGAAAAGTGGTTTTTCAACACTAATACAAGTGCAAAAGTGGTTTTCCTGCACCAACACAAGTGCGAAATGTGGTTTTTCAACATTAACACAAGTGCGAAAAGTGGTTTTTCAACACTAACACAAGTGCGAAAGGTGGTTTTTCCACACTAATAAAAGTGCAAAAGTGGTTTCCTGCACCAACACAAGTGCGAAATGTGGTTTTTCCACACTAATACAAGTGCAAAAGTGGTTTCCTGCACCAACACAAGTGCGAAAAGTGGTTTTTCAACACTAACACAAGTGCGAAAAGTGTTTTTTCCACACTAATACAAGTGCAAAAGTGGTTTCCTGCACCAACACAAGTGCGAAATGTGGTTTTTCAACATTAACACAAGTGCGAAAAGTGGTTTTTCAACACTAACACAAGTGCGAAAGGTGGTTTTTCCACACTAATAAAAGTGCAAAAGTGGTTTCCAGCACCAACACAAGTGCGAAAAGTGGTTTTTCAACACTAACACAAGTGCGAAAAGTGGTTTTTCAACACTATCACAAGTGCAAAAAGTGTTTTTTCCACACTAATACAAGTGCAAAAGTGGTTTCCTGCACCAACACAAGTGCGAAAAGTGGTTTTTCAACACTATCACAAGTGCAAAAAGTGTTTTTTTCCACACTAATACAAGTGCAAAAGTGGTTTCCTGCACCAACACAAGTGCAAAAAGTGGTTTTCCAACACTAACACAAGTGCAAAAAGTGTTTTTTCCACACTAATACAAGTGCAAAAGTGGTTTCCTGCACCAACACAAGTGCGAAATGTGGTTTTTCAACACTAACACAAGTGCGAAAAGTGGTTTTTCAACACTAACACAAGTGCGAAAAGTGGTTTTTCAACACTATCACAAGTGCAAAAAGTGTTTTTTCCACACTAATACAAGTGCAAAAGTGGTTTCCTGCACCAACACAAGTGCGAAAAGTGGTTTTTCAACACTATCACAAGTGCAAAAAGTGTTTTTTTCCACACTAATACAAGTGCAAAAGTGGTTTCCTGCACCAACACAAGTGCAAAAAGTGGTTTTCCAACACTAACACAAGTGCAAAAAGTGTTTTTTCCACACTAATACAAGTGCAAAAGTGGTTTCCTGCACCAACACAAGTGCGAAAAGTGGTTTTTCAACATTAACACAAGTGCAAAAAGTGGTTTTTCAACACTAACACAAGTGCGAAAAGTGGTTTTTCCACACTAATATAAGTGCAAAAGTGGTTTCCTGCACCAACACAAGTGCGAAAAGTGGTTTTTCAACACTAATACAAGTGCGAAAAGTGGTTTTTCAACACTATCACAAGTGCAAAAAGTGTTTTTTCCACACTAATACAAGTGCAAAAGTGGTTTCCTGCACCAACACAAGTGCGAAAAGTGGTTTTTCAACACTAACACAAGTGCGAAAAGTGGTTTTTCACCACTAACACAAGTGCAAAAGTGTTTTTTCCACAGTAGTACAAGTGCAAACGTGGTTTCCTGCACCAACACAAGTGCGAAAAGTGGATTTTCAACACTAACACAAGTGCGAAAAGTGGTTTTTCAACACTATCACAAGTGCAAAAAGTGTTTTTTCCACACTAATACAAGTGCAAAAGTGGTTTCCTGCACCAACACAAGTGCGAAAAGTGGTTTCCTTCACTAACACATGTGTGAAAAGTGGGTTTTCAACACTATCACAAGTGCAACAAGTGGTTTTTCCACACTAATACAAGTGCAAAAGTGGTTTCCTGCACCAACACAAATGCGAAAAGTGGTTTTTCAACACTATCACAAGTGCAAAAAGTGTTTTTTCCACACTAATACAAGTGCAAAAGTGGTTTCCTACACCAACACAAGTGCGAAAAGTGGTTTTTCAACACTAACACAAGTGCGAAAAGTGGTTTTTCAACACTATCACAAGTGCAAAAAGTGTTTTTTCCACACTAATACAAGTGCAAAAGTGGTTTCCTGCACCAACACAAGTGCGAAATGTGGTTTTTCAACATTAACACAAGTGCGAAAAGTGGTTTTTCAACACTAACACAAGTGCGAAAGGTGGTTTTTCCACACTAGTAAAAGTGCAAAAGTGGTTTCCAGCACCAACACAAGTGCGAAAAGTGGTTTTTCAACACTAACACAAGTGCGAAAAGTGGTTTTTCAACACTATCACAAGTGCAAAAAGTGTTTTTTCCACACTAATACAAGTGCAAAAGTGGTTTCCTGCACCAACACAAGTGCGAAAAGTGGTTTTTCAACACTATCACAAGTGCAAAAAGTGTTTTTTCCACACTAATACAAGTGCAAAAGTGGTTTCCTGCACCAACACAAGTGCAAAAAGTGGTTTTCCAACACTAACACAAGTGCAAAAAGTGTTTTTTCCACACTAATACAAGTGCAAAAGTGGTTTCCTGCACCAACACAAGTGCGAAATGTGGTTTTTCAACACTAACACAAGTGCGAAAAGTGGTTTTTCAACACTAACACAAGTGCGAAAAGTGGTTTTTCAACAATAACACAAGTGCGAAACATGGTTTTTCCACACTAATACAAGTGCAAAAGTGGTTTCCTGCACCAACACAAGTGCGAAAAGTGGTTTTTCAACACTAACACAAGTGCGAAAAGTGGTTTTTCAACACTAACACAAGTGCGAAAAGTGGTTTTTCCACACTAATACAAGTGCAAAAGTGGTTTCCTGCACCAACACAAGTGCGAAAAGTGGTTTTTCAACACAAACACAAGTGCGAAAAGTGGTTTTAGAACACTAACACAAGTGCAAAAAGTGTTTTTTCCACAATAATACAAGTGCAAAAGTGGTTTCCTGCACCAACACAAGTGCGAAAAGTGGTTTTTCAACACTAACACAAGTGCGAAAAGTGGTTTTTCAACACTAACACAAGTGCGAAAAGTGGTTTTTCAACACTAACACAAGTGCGAAAAGTGGTTTTTCCACACTAATACAAGTGCTAAAGTGGTTTCCTGCACCAACACAAGTGCGAAAAGTGGTTTTTCAACACTAACACAAGTGCGAAAAGTGGTTTTTCAACACTAACACAAGTGCAAAAAGTGGTTTTTCCGCACTAATACAAGTGCAAAAGTGGTTTCCTGCACCAACACAAGTGCAAAAAGTGGTTTTGCAACACTAACACAAGTGCAAAAAGTGGTTTTTCAACACTATCACAAGTGCAAAAAGTGTTTTTTCCACACTAATACAAGTGCAAAAGTGGTTTCCTGCACCAACACAAGTATGAAAAGTGGTTTTTCAACACTAACACAAGTGCGAAAAGTGGTTTTTCAACACTAATACAAGTGCGAAAAATGGTTTTTCAACAATAACACAAGTGCGAAAAGTGGTTTATCCACACTAATACAAGTGCAAAAGTGGTTTCCTGCACCAACACAAGTGCGAAAAGTGGTTTTCAAGTGTTTCAAGTTTCGCACACAATTGCGAAAAGTGGTTTTTCAACACTATCACAAGTGCAAAAGGTGTTTTTTCCACACTAATACAAGTGCAAAAGTGGTTTCCTGCACCAACACAAGTGCAGAAAGGGGTTTTTCAACACTATCACAAGTGCAAAAAGTGTTTTTTCCACACTAATACAAGTGCAAAAGTGGTTTCCTGCACCAACACAAGTGCGAAAAGTGGTTTTTCAACACTAACACAAGTGCGAAAAGTGGTTTTTCAACACTAACACAAGTGCGAAAAGTGGTTTTCCACACTAATACAAGTGCAAAAGTGGTTTCCTGCACCAACACAAGTGCGAAAAGTGGTTTTTCAACACTAACACAAGTGCGAAAAGTGGTTTTTCAACACTATCACAAGTGCAAAAAGTGTTTTTTCCACGCTAATGCAAGTGCAAAAGTGGTTTCCTGCACCAACACAAGTGCGAGATGTGGTTTTTCAACACTAACACAAGTGCGAAAAGTGGTTTTTCAACACTAACACAAGTGCGAAAAGTGGTTTTTCAACAATAACACAAGTGCGAAAAGTGGTTTTTCCACACTATCACAAGTGCAAAAATGTTTTTTCCACACTAATACAAGTGCAAAAGTGGTTTCCTGCACCAACACAAGTGCGAAAAGTGGTTTTTCAACATTAACACAAGTGCAAAAAGTGGTTTTTCAACACTAACACAAGTGCGAAAAGTGGTTTTTCCACACTAATATAAGTGCAAAAGTGGTTTCCTGCACCAACACAAGTGCGAAAAGTGGTTTTTCAACACTAATACAAGTGCGAAAAGTGGTTTTTCAACACTATCACAAGTGCAAAAAGTGTTTTTTCCACACTAATACAAGTGCAAAAGTGGTTTCCTGCACCAACACAAGTGCGAAAAGTGGTTTCCTTCACTAACACATGTGCGAAAAGTGGGTTTTCAACACTATCACAAGTGCAACAAGTGGTTTTTCCACATTAATACAAGTGCAAAAGTGGTTTCCTGCACCAACACAAGTGCGAAAAGTGGTTTTTCAACACTAACACAAGGGTGAAAAATGGTTTTTCAACAATATCACAAGTGCAAAAAGTGTTTTTTCCACACTAATACAAGTGCAAAAGTGGTTTCCTACACCAACACAAGTGCGAAAAGTGGTTTTTCAACACTAACACAAGTGCGAAAAGTGGTTTTTCAACACTAACACAAATGCGAAAAGTGGTTTTTCAACACTATCACAAGTGCAAAAAGTGTTTTTTCCACACTAATACAAGTGCAAAAGTGGTTTCCTGCACCAACACAAGTGCGAAAAGTGGTTTTTCAACACTAACACAAGTGCGAAAAGTGGTTTTTCAACACTATCACAAGTGCAAAAAGTGTTTTTTCCACACTAATACAAGTGCAAAAGTGGTTTCCTGCACCAACACAAGTGCGAAAAGTGGTTTTTCAACACTAACACAAGTGTGAAAAGTGGTTTTTCAACAC
The DNA here is from genome assembly GCF_964187855.1 of Myxine glutinosa. Classification (NCBI taxonomy): domain Eukaryota; kingdom Metazoa; phylum Chordata; class Myxini; order Myxiniformes; family Myxinidae; genus Myxine; species Myxine glutinosa. The sequence continues at coordinate 5,794 of NW_027616951.1, forward strand.
TAACACAAGTGCGAAAAGTGGTTTTTCAACACTAACACAAGTGCGAAAAGTGTTTTTTCCACACTAATACAAGTGCGAAAAGTGGTTTTTCAACACTAACACAAGTGCGAAAAGTGGTTTTTCCACACTAATACAAGTGCAAAAGTGGTTTCCTGCACCAACACAAGTGCGAAAAGTGGTTTTTCAACACTAACACAAGTGCGAAAAGTGGTTTTTCAACACTATCACAAGTGCAAAAAGTGTTTTTTCCACAATAATACAAGTGCAAAAGTGGTTTCCTGCACCAACACAAGTGCGAAAAGTGGTTTTTCAACACTAACACAAGTGCGAAAAGTGGTTTTTCAACACTAACACAAGTGCGAAAAGTGGTTTTTCCACACTAATACAAGTGCAAAAGTGGTTTCCTACACCAACACAAGTGCGAAAAGTGGTTTTTCAACACTAACACAAGTGCGAAAAGTGGTTTTTCAACACTAACACAAATGCGAAAAGTGGTTTTTCAACACTATCACAAGTGCAAAAAGTGTTTTTTCCACACTAATACAAGTGCAAAAGTGGTTTCCTACACCAACACAAGTGCGAAAAGTGGTTTTTCAACACTAACACAAGTGCGAAAAGTGGTTTTTCAACACTATCACAAGTGCAAAAAGTGTTTTTTCCACACTAATACAAGTGCAAAAGTGGTTTCCTGCACCAACACAAGTGCGAAAAGTGGTTTTTCAACATTAACACAAGTGCGAAAAGTGGTTTTTCAACACTAACACAAGTGTGAAAGGTGGTTTTTCCACACTAATAAAAGTGCAAAAGTGGTTTCCTGCACCAACACAAGTGCGAAAAGTGGTTTTTCAACACTAACACAAGTGCGAAAAGTGGTTTTTCAACACTATCACAAGTGCAAAAAGTGTTTTTTCCACACTAATACAAGTGCAAAAGTGGTTTCCTGCACCAACACAAGTGCGAAAAGTGGTTTTTCAACACTAACACAAGTGTGAAAAGTGGTTGTTCAACACTATCACAAGTGCAAAAGTGTTTTTTCCACACTAATACAAGTGCAAAAGTGGTTTCCTGCACCAACACAAGTGCGAAAAGTGGTTTTTCAACACTAACACAAGTGCGAAAAGTGTTTTTTCAACACTAACACAAGTGCGAAAAGTGGTTTTTCAACACTAACACAAGTGCGAAAAGTGGTTTTTCCACACTAATACAAGTGCAAAAGTGGTTTCCTGCACCAACACAAGTGCGAAAAGTGGTTTTTCAACACTAACACAAGTGCGAAAAGTGGTTTTTCAACACTATCACAAGTGCAAAAAGTGTTTTTTCCACACTAATACAAGTGCAAAAGTGGTTTCCTGCACCAACACAAGTGCGAAAAGTGGTTTTTCAACATTAACACAAGTGCGAAAAGTGGTTTTTCAACACTAACACATATGCGAAAAGTGGTTTTTCAACACTAACACAAGTGCGAAAAGTGGTTTTTCCACACTAATACAAGTGCAAAAGTGGTTTCCTGCACCAACACAAGTGCGAAAAGTGGTTTTTCAACATTAACACAAGTGCGAAAAGTGGTTTTTCAACACTAACACATATGCGAAAAGTGGGTTTTCAACACTATCACAAGTGCAAAAAGTGTTTTTTCCACACTAATACAAGTGCAAAAGTGGTTTCCTGCACCAACACAAGTGCGAAAAGTGGTTTTTCAACACTAACACAAGTGCAAAAAGTGGGTTTTTCAACACTAACACAAGTGCGAAAAGTGGTTTTTCAACACTAACACAAGTGCGAAAAGTGTTTTTTCAACAATAACACAAGTGCGAAAAGTGGTTTTTCCACACTAATACAAGTGCAAAAGTGGTTTCCTGCACCAACACAAATGCAAAAAGTGGTTTTTCAACACTAACACAAGTGCGAAAAGTGGTTTTTCAACACTAACACAAGTGCGAAAAGTGGTTTTTCCACACTAATACAAGTGCAAAAGTGGTTTCCTGCACCAACACAAGTGCGAAAAGTGGTTTTTCAACACTAACACAAGTGCGAAAAGTGGTTTTTCAACACTAATACAAGTGCAAAAGTGGTTTCCTGCACCAACACAAGTGCGAAAAGTGGTTTTTCAACACTAACACAAGTGCGAAAAGTGGTTTTTCCACACTAATACAAGTGCAAAAGTGGTTTCCTGCACCAACACAAGTGCGAAAAGTGGTTTTTCAACACTAACACAAGTGCGAAAAGTGGTTTTCCACACTAATACAAGTGCAAAAGTGGTTTCCTGCACCAACACAAGTGCGAAAAGTGGTTTTTCAACACTAACACAAGTGTGAAAAGTGGTTTTTCAACACTATCACAAGTGCAAAAAGTGTTTTTTCCCCACTAATACAAGTGCAAAAGTGGTTTCCTGCACCAACACAAGTGCGAAAAGTGGTTTTTCAACACTAACACAAGTGCAAAAAGTGGGTTTTTCAACACTAACACAAGTGCGAAAAGTGGTTTTTCCACACTAATACAAGTACAAAAGTGGTTTCCTGCACCAACACAAGTGCGAAAAGTGGTTTTTCAACACCAACACAAGTGCAAAAAGTGGTTTTTCAACACTAATACAAGTGCAAAAGTGGTTTCCTGCACCAACACAAGTGCGAAAAGTGGTTTTTCAACACTAACACAAGTGCGAAAAGTGGTTTTTCAACACTAACACAAGTGCGAAAAGTGGTTTTTCCACACTAATACAAGTGCAAAAGTGGTTTCCTGCACCAACACAAGTGCGAAAAGTGGTTTTTCAACACTAACACAAGTGCGAAAAGTGGTTTTTCAACACTAATACAAGTGCAAAAGTGGTTTCCTGCACCAACACAAGTGCGAAAAGTGGTTTTTCAACACTAACACAAGTGCGAAAAGTGGTTTTTCAACACTAACACAAGTGCGAAAAGTGGTTTTTCCACACTAATACAAGTGCAAAAGTGGTTTTTCCTGCACCAACACAAGTGCGAAAAGTGGTTTTTAACACTAACACAAGTGCGAAAAGTGGTTTTTCAACACTATCACAAGTGCAAAAAGGGTTTTTCCACATTAATACAAGTGCAAAAGTGGTTTCCTGCACCAACACAAGTGCGAAAAGTGGTTTTTCAACACTAACACAAGTGCGAAAAGTGGTTTTTCAACACTAACACAAGTGCGAAAAGTGGTTTTTCCACACTAATACAAGTGCAAAAGTGGTTTCCTGCACCAACACAAGTGCGAAAAGTGGTTTTTCAACACTAACACAAGTGCGAAAAGTGGTTTTTCAACACTAATACAAGTGCAAAAAGTGGTTTCCTGCACCAACACAAGTGCGAAAAGTGGTTTTTCAACACTAACACAAGTGCGAAAAGTGGTTTTTCAACACTAACACAAGTGCGAAAAGTGGTTTTTCAACAATAACACAAGTGCGAAAAGTGGTTTTTCCACACTAATACAAGTGCAAAAGTGGTTTCCTGCACCAACACAAATGCAAAAAGTGGTTTTTCAACACTAACACAAGTGCGAAAAGTGGTTTTTCAACACTAACACAAGTGCGAAAAGTGGTTTTTCCACACTAATACAAGTGCAAAAGTGGTTTCCTGCACCAACACAAGTGCGAAAAGTGGTTTTTCAACACTAACACAAGTGCGAAAAGTGGTTTTTCAACACTAATACAAGTGCAAAAGTGGTTTCCTGCACCAACACAAGTGCGAAAAGTGGTTTTTCAACACTAACACAAGTGCGAAAAGTGGTTTTTCCACACTAATACAAGTGCAAAAGTGGTTTCCTGCACCAACACAAGTGCGAAAAGTGGTTTTTCAACACTAACACAAGTGCGAAAAGTGGTTTTCCACACTAATACAAGTGCAAAAGTGGTTTCCTGCACCAACACAAGTGCGAAAAGTGGTTTTTCAACACTAACACAAGTGCGAAAAGTGGTTTTTCAACACTATCACAAGTGCAAAAAGTGTTTTTTCCCCACTAATACAAGTGCAAAAGTGGTTTCCTGCACCAACACAAGTGCGAAAAGTGGTTTTTCAACACTAACACAAGTGCAAAAAGTGGGTTTTTCAACACTAACACAAGTGCGAAAAGTGGTTTTTCCACACTAATACAAGTACAAAAGTGGTTTCCTGCACCAACACAAGTGCGAAAAGTGGTTTTTCAACACCAACACAAGTGCAAAAAGTGGTTTTTCAACACTAATACAAGTGCAAAAGTGGTTTCCTGCACCAACACAAGTGCGAAAAGTGGTTTTTCAACACTAACACAAGTGCGAAAAGTGGTTTTTCAACACTAACACAAGTGCGAAAAGTGGTTTTTCCACACTAATACAAGTGCAAAAGTGGTTTCCTGCACCAACACAAGTGCGAAAAGTGGTTTTTCAACACTAACACAAGTGCGAAAAGTGGTTTTTCAACACTAATACAAGTGCAAAAGTGGTTTCCTGCACCAACACAAGTGCGAAAAGTGGTTTTTCAACACTAACACAAGTGCGAAAGTGGTTTTTCAACACTAACACAAGTGCGAAAAGTGGTTTTTCCACACTAATACAAGTGCAAAAGTGGTTTTTCCTGCACCAACACAAGTGCGAAAAGTGGTTTTTAACACTAACACAAGTGCGAAAAGTGGTTTTTCAACACTATCACAAGTGCAAAAAGGGTTTTTCCACATTAATACAAGTGCAAAAGTGGTTTCCTGCACCAACACAAGTGCGAAAAGTGGTTTTTCAACACTAACACAAGTGCGAAAAGTGGTTTTTCAACACTAACACAAGTGCGAAAAGTGGTTTTTCCACACTAATACAAGTGCAAAAGTGGTTTCCTGCACCAACACAAGTGCGAAAAGTGGTTTTTCAACACTAACACAAGTGCGAAAAGTGGTTTTTCAACACTAATACAAGTGCAAAAGTGGTTTCCTGCACCAACACAAGTGCGAAAAGTGGTTTTTCAACACTAACACAAGTGCGAAAAGTGGTTTTTCAACACTAACACAAGTGCGAAAAGTGGTTTTTCCACACTAATACAAGTGCAAAAGTGGTTTTTCAACACTAACACAAGTGCGAAAATTGGTTTTTTAACACTAACACAAGTGCGAAAAGTGTTTTTTCAACACTTACACAAGTGCGAAAAGTGTTTTTTCCACACTAATACAAGTACAAAAGTGGTTTCCTGCACCAACACAAGTGCGAAAAGTGGTTTTTCAACACCAACACAAGTGCAAAAAGTGGTTTTTCAACACTAATACAAGTGCAAAAGTGGTTTCCTGCACCAACACAAGTGCGAAAAGTGGTTTTTCAACACTAACACAAGTGCGAAAAGTGGTTTTTCAACACTAACACAAGTGCGAAAAGTGGTTTTTCCACACTAATACAAGTGCAAAAGTGGTTTCCTGCACCAACACAAGTGCGAAAAGTGGTTTTTCAACACTAACACAAGTGCGAAAAGTGGTTTTTCAACACTAATACAAGTGCAAAAGTGGTTTCCTGCACCAACACAAGTGCGAAAAGTGGTTTTTCAACACTAACACAAGTGCGAAAAGTGGTTTTTCAACACTAACACAAGTGTGAAAAGTGGTTTTTCCACACTAATACAAGTGCAAAAGTGGTTTTTCCTGCACCAACACAAGTGCGAAAAGTGGTTTTTAACACTAACACAAGTGCGAAAAGTGGTTTTTCAACACTATCACAAGTGCAAAAAGGGTTTTTTCCACATTAATACAAGTGCAAAAGTGGTTTCCTGCACCAACACAAGTGCGAAAAGTGGTTTTTCAACACCAACACAAGTGCGAAAAGTGGTTTTTCAACACTAACACAAGTGCGAAAAGTGGTTTTTCAACACTAATACAAGTGCAAAAGTGGTTTCCTGCACCAACACAAGTGCGAAAAGTGGTTTTTCAACACTAACACAAGTGCGAAAAGTGGTTTTTCAACACTAACACAAGTGCGAAAAGTGGTTTTTCCACACTAATACAAGTGCAAAAGTGGTTTCCTGCACCAACACAAATGCAAAAAGTGGTTTTTCAACACTAACACAAGTGCGAAAAGTGGTTTTTCAACACTATCACAAGTGCAAAAAGTGTTTTTTCCACACTAATACAAGTGCAAAAGTGGTTTTCTGCACCAACACAGGTGCAAAAAGTGTTTTTTCAACACTAACGCAAGTGCGAAAAGTGGTTTTTCAACACTAACACAAGTGCGAAAAGTGGTTTTTCCACACTAATACAAGTGCAAAAGTGGTTTCCTGCACCAACACAAGTGCGAAAAGTGGTTTTTCAACACTAACACAAGTGCAAAAAGTGGTTTTTCAACACTAATACAAGTGCAAAAGTGGTTTCCTGCACCAACACAAGTGCGAAAAGTGGTTTTTCAACACTAACACAAGTGCGAAAAGTGGTTTTTCAACACTAACACAAGTGCGAAAAGTGGTTTTTCCACACTAATACAAGCGCAAAAGTGGTTTCCTGCACCAACACAAGTGCGAAAAGTGGTTTTTCAACACTAACACAAGTGCGAAAAGTGGTTTTTCAACACTAATACAAGTGCAAAAGTGGTTTCCTGCACCAACACAAGTGCGAAAAGTGGTTTTTCAAAACTAACACAAGTGCGAAAAGTGGTTTTTCTACACTAACACAAGTGCGAAAAGTGGTTTTTCCACACTAATACAAGTGCAAAAGTGGTTTTTCCTGCACCAACACAAGTGCGAAAAGTGGTTTTTAACACTAACACAAGTGCGAAAAGTGGTTTTTCAACACTATCACAAGTGCAAAAAGGGTTTTTTCCACATTAATACAAGTGCAAAAGTGGTTTCCTGCACCAACACAAGTGCGAAAAGTGGTTTTTCAACACTAACACAAGTGCAAAAAGTGGTTTTTCAACACTAATACAAGTGCAAAAGTGGTTTCCTGCACCAACACAAGTGCGAAAAGTGGTTTTTCAACACTAACACAAGTGGGAAAAGTGGTTTTTCAACACTAACACAAGTGCGAAAAGTGGTTTTTCCACACTAATACAAGTGCAAAAGTGGTTTCCTGCACCAACACAAGTGCGAAAAGTGGTTTTTCAACACTAACACAAGTGCGAAAAGTGGTTTTTCAACACTAATACAAGTGCAAAAGTGGTTTCCTGCACCAACACAAGTGCGAAAAGTGGTTTTTCAACACTAACACAAGTGCGAAAAGTGGTTTTTCCACACTAATACAAGTGCAAAAGTGGTTTCCTGCACCAACACAAGTGCGAAAAGTGGTTTTTCAACACTAACACAAGTGCGAAAAGTGGTTTTCCACACTAATACAAGTGCAAAAGTGTTTCCTGCACCAACACAAGTGCGAAAAGTGGTTTTTCAACACTAACACAAGTGCGAAAAGTGGTTTTTCAACACTATCACAAGTGCAAAAAGTGTTTTTTCCCCACTAATACAAGTGCAAAAGTGGTTTCCTGCACCAACACAAGTGCGAAAAGTGTTTTTTCAACACTAACACAAGTGCAAAAAGTGGGTTTTTCAACACTAACACAAGTGCGAAAAGTGGTTTTTCCACACTAATACAAGTACAAAAGTGGTTTCCTGCACCAACACAAGTGCGAAAAGTGGTTTTTCAACACCAACACAAGTGCAAAAAGTGGTTTTTCAACACTAATACATGTGCAAAAGTGGTTTCCTGCACCAACACAAGTGCGAAAAGTGGTTTTTCAACACTAACACAAGTGCGAAAAGTGGTTTTTCAACACTAACACAAGTGCGAAAAGTGGTTTTTCCACACTAATACAAGTGCAAAAGTGGTTTCCTGCACCAACACAAATGCGAAAAGTGGTTTTTCAACACTAACACAAGTGCGAAAAGTGGTTTTTCAACACTAATACAAGTGCAAAAGTGGTTTCCTGCACCAACACAAGTGCGAAAAGTGGTTTTTCAACACTAACACAAGTGCGAAAAGTGGTTTTTCAACACTAACACAAGTGCGAAAAGTGGTTTTTCCACACTAATACAAGTGCAAAAGTGGTTTTTCCTGCACCAACACAAGTGCGAAAAGTGGTTTTTAACACTAACACAAGTGCGAAAAGTGGTTTTTCAACACTATCACAAGTGCAAAAAGGGTTTTTTCCACATTAATACAAGTGCAAAAGTGGTTTCCTGCACCAACACAAGTGCGAAAAGTGGTTTTTCAACACCAACACAAGTGCGAAAAGTGGTTTTTCAACACTAACACAAGTGCGAAAAGTGGTTTTTCCTCACTAATACAAGTGCAAAAGTGGTTTCCTGCACCAACACAAGTGCGAAAAGTGGTTTTTCAACACTAACACAAGTGCGAAAAGTGGTTTTTCAACACTAACACAAGTGCGAAAAGTGATTTTTCAACAATAACACAAGTGCGAAAAGTGGTTTTTCCACACTGATACAAGTGCAAAAGTGGTTTCCTGCACCAACACAAGTGCGAAAAGTGGTTTTTCAACACTAACACAAGTGCGAAAATTGGTTTTTCAACACTAACACAAGTGCGAAAAGTGTTTTTTCAACACTAACACAAGTGCGAAAAGTGTTTTTTCCACACTAATACAAGTACAAAAGTGGTTTCCTGCACCAACACAAGTGCGAAAAGTGGTTTTTCAACACCAACACAAGTGCAAAAAGTGGTTTTTCAACACTAATACAAGTGCAAAAGTGGTTTCCTGCACCAACACAAGTGCGAAAAGTGGTTTTTCAACACTAACACAAGTGCGAAAAGTGGTTTTTCAACACTATCACAAGTGCAAAAAGTGTTTTTTCCACACTAATACAAGTGCAAAAGTGGTTTCCTGCACCAACACAAGTGCGAAAAGTGGTTTTCAACACTAACACAAGTGCGAAAAGTGGTTTTTCAACACTAACACAAGTGCGAAAAGTGGTTTTCCACACTAATACAAGTGCAAAAGTGGTTTCCTGCACCAACACAAGTGCGAAAAGTGGTTTTTCAACACTAACACAAGTGCGAAAAGTGGTTTTTCAACACTATCACAAGTGCAAAAAGTGTTTTTTCCCCACTAATACAAGTGCAAAAGTGGTTTCCTGCACCAACACAAGTGCGAAAAGTGTTTTTTCCACACTAATACAAGTACAAAAGTGGTTTCCTGCACCAACACAAGTGCGAAAAGTGGTTTTTCAACACCAACACAAGTGCAAAAAGTGGTTTTTCAACACTAATTCAAGTGCAAAAGTGGTTTCCTGCACCAACACAAGTGCGAAAAGTGGTTTTTCAACACTAACACAAGTGCGAAAAGTGGTTTTTCAACACTATCACAAGTGCAAAAAGTGTTTTTTCCACACTAATACAAGTGCAAAAGTGGTTTCCTGCACCAACACAAGTGCGAAAAGTGTTTTTTCAACATTAACACAAGTGTGAAAAGTGGTTTTTCAACACTAACACAAGTGCGAAAAGTGGTTTTTCCACACTAATACAAGTGCAAAAGTGGTTTCCTGCACCAACACAAGTGCGAAAAGTGGTTTTTCAACATTAACACAAGTGCGAAAAGTGGTTTTTCAACACTAACACATATGCGAAAAGTGGTTTTTCAACACTAACACAAGTGCGAAAAGTGGTTTTTCCACACTAATACAAGTGCAAAAGTGGTTTCCTGCACCAACACAAGTGCGAAAAGTGGTTTTTCAACATTAACACAAGTGCGAACAGTGGTTTTTCAACACTAACACATATGCGAAAAGTGGGTTTTCAACACTATCACAAGTGCAAAAAGTGTTTTTTCCACACTAATACAAGTGCAAAAGTGGTTTCCTGCACCAACACAAGTGCGAAAAGTGGTTTTTCAACACTAACACAAGTGCAAAAAGTGGGTTTTTCAACACTAACACAAGTGCGAAAAGTGGTTTTTCAACACTAACACAAGTGCGAAAAGTGTTTTTTCAACAATAACACAAGTGCGAAAAGTGGTTTTTCCACACTAATACAAGTGCAAAAGTGGTTTCCTGCACCAACACAAATGCAAAAAGTGGTTTTTCAACACTAACACAAGTGCGAAAAGTGGTTTTTCAACACTAACACAAGTGCGAAAAGTGGTTTTTCCACACTAATACAAGTGCAAAAGTGGTTTCCTGCACCAACACAAGTGCGAAAAGTGGTTTTTCAACACCAACACAAGTGCAAAAAGTGGTTTTTCAACACTAATACAAGTGCAAAAGTGGTTTCCTGCACCAACACAAGTGCGAAAAGTGGTTTTTCAACACTAACACAAGTGCGAAAAGTGGTTTTTCAACACTATCACAAGTGCAAAAAGTGTTTTTTCCACACTAATACAAGTGCAAAAGTGGTTTCCTGCACCAACACAAGTGCGAAAAGTGGTTTTCAACACTAACACAAGTGCGAAAAGTGGTTTTTCAACACTAACACAAGTGCGAAAAGTGGTTTTCCACACTAATACAAGTGCAAAAGTGGTTTCCTGCACCAACACAAGTGCGAAAAGTGGTTTTTCAACACTAACACAAGTGCGAAAAGTGGTTTTTCAACACTATCACAAGTGCAAAAAGTGTTTTTTCCCCACTAATACAAGTGCAAAAGTGGTTTCCTGCACCAACACAAGTGCGAAAAGTGTTTTTTCCACACTAATACAAGTACAAAAGTGGTTTCCTGCACCAACACAAGTGCGAAAAGTGGTTTTTCAACACCAACACAAGTGCAAAAAGTGGTTTTTCAACACTAATTCAAGTGCAAAAGTGGTTTCCTGCACCAACACAAGTGCGAAAAGTGGTTTTTCAACACTAACACAAGTGCGAAAAGTGGTTTTTCAACACTATCACAAGTGCAAAAAGTGTTTTTTCCACACTAATACAAGTGCAAAAGTGGTTTCCTGCACCAACACAAGTGCGAAAAGTGTTTTTTCAACATTAACACAAGTGTGAAAAGTGGTTTTTCAACACTAACACAAGTGCGAAAAGTGGTTTTTCCACACTAATACAAGTGCAAAAGTGGTTTCCTGCACCAACACAAGTGCGAAAAGTGGTTTTTCAACATTAACACAAGTGCGAAAAGTGGTTTTTCAACACTAACACATATGCGAAAAGTGGTTTTTCAACACTAACACAAGTGCGAAAAGTGGTTTTTCCACACTAATACAAGTGCAAAAGTGGTTTCCTGCACCAACACAAGTGCGAAAAGTGGTTTTTCAACATTAACACAAGTGCGAAAAGTGGTTTTTCAACACTAACACATATGCGAAAAGTGGGTTTTCAACACTATCACAAGTGCAAAAAGTGTTTTTTCCACACTAATACAAGTGCAAAAGTGGTTTCCTGCACCAACACAAGTGCGAAAAGTGGTTTTTCAACACTAACACAAGTGCAAAAAGTGGGTTTTTCAACACTAACACAAGTGCGAAAAGTGGTTTTTCAACACTAACACAAGTGCGAAAAGTGTTTTTTCAACAATAACACAAGTGCGAAAAGTGGTTTTTCCACACTAATACAAGTGCAAAAGTGGTTTCCTGCACCAACACAAATGCAAAAAGTGGTTTTTCAACACTAACACAAGTGCGAAAAGTGGTTTTTCAACACTAACACAAGTGCGAAAAGTGGTTTTTCCACACTAATACAAGTGCAAAAGTGGTTTCCTGCACCAACACAAGTGCGAAAAGTGGTTTTTCAACACTAACACAAGTGCGAAAAGTGGTTTTTCAACACTAATACAAGTGCAAAAGTGGTTTCCTGCACCAACACAAGTGCGAAAAGTGGTTTTTCAACACTAACACAAGTGCGAAAAGTGGTTTTTCCACACTAATACAAGTGCAAAAGTGGTTTCCTGCACCAACACAAGTGCGAAAAGTGGTTTTTCAACACTAACACAAGTGCGAAAAGTGGTTTTCCACACTAATACAAGTGCAAAAGTGGTTTCCTGCACCAACACAAGTGCGAAAAGTGGTTTTTCAACACTAACACAAGTGCGAAAAGTGGTTTTTCAACACTATCACAAGTGCAAAAAGTGTTTTTTCCCCACTAATACAAGTGCAAAAGTGGTTTCCTGCACCAACACAAGTGCGAAAAGTGGTTTTTCAACACTAACACAAGTGCAAAAAGTGGGTTTTTCAACACTAACACAAGTGCGAAAAGTGGTTTTTCCACACCAATACAAGTACAAAAGTGGTTTCCTGCACCAACACAAGTGCGAAAAGTGGTTTTTCAACACCAACACAAGTGCAAAAAGTGGTTTTTCAACACTAATACAAGTGCAAAAGTGGTTTCCTGCACCAACACAAGTGCGAAAAGTGGTTTTTCAACACTAACACAAGTGCGAAAAGTGGTTTTTCAACACTAACACAAGTGCGAAAAGTGGTTTTTCCACACTAATACAAGTGCAAAAGTGGTTTCCTGCACCAACACAAGTGCGAAAAGTGGTTTTTCAACACTAACACAAGTGCGAAAAGTGGTTTTTCAACACTAATACAAGTGCAAAAGTGGTTTCCTGCACCAACACAAGTGCGAAAAGTGGTTTTTCAACACTAACACAAGTGCGAAAAGTGGTTTTTCAACACTAACACAAGTGCGAAAAGTGGTTTTTCCACACTAATACAAGTGCAAAAGTGGTTTTTCCTGCACCAACACAAGTGCGAAAAGTGGTTTTTAACACTAACACAAGTGCGAAAAGTGGTTTTTCAACACTATCACAAGTGCAAAAAGGGTTTTTTCCACATTAATACAAGTGCAAAAGTGGTTTCCTGCACCAACACAAGTGCGAAAAGTGGTTTTTCAACACTAACACAAGTGCGAAAAGTGGTTTTTCAACACTAACACAAGTGCGAAAAGTGGTTTTTCCACACTAATACAAGTGCAAAAGTGGTTTCCTGCACCAACACAAGTGCGAAAAGTGGTTTTTCAACACTAACACAAGTGCAAAAAGTGTTTTTTCCCCACTAATACAAGTGCAAAAGTGGTTTCCTGCACCAACACAAGTGCGAAAAGTGTTTTTTCCACACTAATACAAGTACAAAAGTGGTTTCCTGCACCAACACAAGTGCAAAAAGTGTTTTTTCCCCACTAATACAAGTGCAAAAGTGGTTTCCTGCACCAACACAAGTGCAAAAAGTGTTTTTTCCCCACTAATACAAGTGCAAAAGTGGTTTCCTGCACCAACACAAGTGCGAAAAGTGTTTTTTCCACACTAATACAAGTGCAAAAGTGGTTTCCTGCACCAACACAAGTGCGAAAAGTGGTTTTTCAACACTAACACAAGTGCAAAAAGTGGTTTTTCCACACTAATACAAGTGCAAAAGTGGTTTCCTGCACCAACACAAGTGCGAAAAGTGGTTTTTCAACACTAACACAAGTGCGAAAAGTGGTTTTTCAACACTAATACAAGTGCAAAAGTGGTTTCCTGCACCAACACAAGTGCGAAAAGTGGTTTTTCAACACTAACACAAGTGCGAAAAGTGGTTTTTCAACACTAACACAAGTGCGAAAAGTGGTTTTTCCACACTAATACAAGTGCAAAAGTGGTTTTTCCTGCACCAACACAAGTGCGAAAAGTGGTTTTTAACACTAACACAAGTGCGAAAAGTGGTTTTTCAACACTATCACAAGTGCAAAAAGGGTTTTTTCCACATTAATACAAGTGCAAATGTGGTTTCCTGCACCAACACAAGTGCGAAAAGTGGTTTTTCAACACTAACACAAGTGCGAAAAGTGGTTTTTCAACACTAACACAAGTGCGAAAAGTGGTTTTTCCACACTAATACAAGTGCAAAAGTGGTTTCCTGCACCAACACAAGTGCGAAAAGTGGTTTTTCAACACTAACACAAGTGCAAAAAGTGTTTTTTCCCCACTAATACAAGTGCAAAAGTGGTTTCCTGCACCAACACAAGTGCGAAAAGTGTTTTTTCCACACTAATACAAGTACAAAAGTGGTTTCCTGCACCAACACAAGTGCGAAAAGTGGTTTTTCAACACCAACACAAGTGCAAAAAGTGGTTTTTCAACACTAATTCAAGTGCAAAAGTGGTTTCCTGCACCAACACAAGTGCGAAAAGTGGTTTTTCAACACTAACACAAGTGCGAAAAGTGGTTTTTCAACACTATCACAAGTGCAAAAAGTGTTTTTTCCACACTAATACAAGTGCAAAAGTGGTTTCCTGCACCAACACAAGTGCGAAAAGTGTTTTTTCAACATTAACACAAGTGTGAAAAGTGGTTTTTCAACACTAACACAAGTGCGAAAAGTGGTTTTTCCACACTAATACAAGTGCAAAAGTGGTTTCCTGCACCAACACAAGTGCGAAAAGTGGTTTTTCAACATTAACACAAGTGCGAAAAGTGGTTTTTCAACACTAACACATATGCGAAAAGTGGTTTTTCAACACTAACACAAGTGCGAAAAGTGGTTTTTCCACACTAATACAAGTGCAAAAGTGGTTTCCTGCACCAACACAAGTGCGAAAAGTGGTTTTTCAACATTAACACAAGTGCGAAAAGTGGTTTTTCAACACTAACACATATGCGAAAAGTGGGTTTTCAACACTATCACAAGTGCAAAAAGTGTTTTTTCCACACTAATACAAGTGCAAAAGTGGTTTCCTGCACCAACACAAGTGCGAAAAGTGGTTTTTCAACACTAACACAAGTGCAAAAAGTGGGTTTTTCAACACTAACACAAGTGCGAAAAGTGGTTTTTCAACACTAACACAAGTGCGAAAAGTGTTTTTTCAACAATAACACAAGTGCGAAAAGTGGTTTTTCCACACTAATACAAGTGCAAAAGTGGTTTCCTGCACCAACACAAATGCAAAAAGTGGTTTTTCAACACTAACACAAGTGCGAAAAGTGGTTTTTCAACACTAACACAAGTGCGAAAAGTGGTTTTTCCACACTAATACAAGTGCAAAAGTGGTTTCCTGCACCAACACAAGTGCGAAAAGTGGTTTTTTCAACACCAACACAAGTGCAAAAAGTGGTTTTTCAACACTAATACAAGTGCAAAAGTGGTTTCCTGCACCAACACAAGTGCGAAAAGTGGTTTTTCAACACTAACACAAGTGCGAAAAGTGGTTTTTCAACACTATCACAAGTGCAAAAAGTGTTTTTTCCACACTAATACAAGTGCAAAAGTGGTTTCCTGCACCAACACAAGTGCGAAAAGTGGTTTTCAACACTAACACAAGTGCGAAAAGTGGTTTTTCAACACTAACACAAGTGCGAAAAGTGGTTTTCCACACTAATACAAGTGCAAAAGTGGTTTCCTGCACCAACACAAGTGCGAAAAGTGGTTTTTCAACACTAACACAAGTGCGAAAAGTGGTTTTTCAACACTATCACAAGTGCAAAAAGTGTTTTTTCCCCACTAATACAAGTGCAAAAGTGGTTTCCTGCACCAACACAAGTGCGAAAAGTGTTTTTTCCACACTAATACAAGTACAAAAGTGGTTTCCTGCACCAACACAAGTGCGAAAAGTGGTTTTTCAACACCAACACAAGTGCAAAAAGTGGTTTTTCAACACTAATTCAAGTGCAAAAGTGGTTTCCTGCACCAACACAAGTGCGAAAAGTGGTTTTTCAACACTAACACAAGTGCGAAAAGTGGTTTTTCAACACTATCACAAGTGCAAAAAGTGTTTTTTCCACACTAATACAAGTGCAAAAGTGGTTTCCTGCACCAACACAAGTGCGAAAAGTGTTTTTTCAACATTAACACAAGTGTGAAAAGTGGTTTTTCAACACTAACACAAGTGCGAAAAGTGGTTTTTCCACACTAATACAAGTGCAAAAGTGGTTTCCTGCACCAACACAAGTGCGAAAAGTGGTTTTTCAACATTAACACAAGTGCGAAAAGTGGTTTTTCAACACTAACACATATGCGAAAAGTGGTTTTTCAACACTAACACAAGTGCGAAAAGTGGTTTTTCCACACTAATACAAGTGCAAAAGTGGTTTCCTGCACCAACACAAGTGCGAAAAGTGGTTTTTCAACATTAACACAAGTGCGAAAAGTGGTTTTTCAACACTAACACATATGCGAAAAGTGGGTTTTCAACACTATCACAAGTGCAAAAAGTGTTTTTTCCACACTAATACAAGTGCAAAAGTGGTTTCCTGCACCAACACAAGTGCGAAAAGTGGTTTTTCAACACTAACACAAGTGCAAAAAGTGGGTTTTTCAACACTAACACAAGTGCGAAAAGTGGTTTTTCAACACTAACACAAGTGCGAAAAGTGTTTTTTCAACAATAACACAAGTGCGAAAAGTGGTTTTTCCACACTAATACAAGTGCAAAAGTGGTTTCCTGCACCAACACAAATGCAAAAAGTGGTTTTTCAACACTAACACAAGTGCGAAAAGTGGTTTTTCAACACTAACACAAGTGCGAAAAGTGGTTTTTCCACACTAATACAAGTGCAAAAGTGGTTTCCTGCACCAACACAAGTGCGAAAAGTGGTTTTTCAACACTAACACAAGTGCGAAAAGTGGTTTTTCAACACTAATACAAGTGCAAAAGTGGTTTCCTGCACCAACACAAGTGCGAAAAGTGGTTTTTCAACACTAACACAAGTGCGAAAAGTGGTTTTTCCACACTAATACAAGTGCAAAAGTGGTTTCCTGCACCAACACAAGTGCGAAAAGTGGTTTTTCAACACTAACACAAGTGCGAAAAGTGGTTTTCCACACTAATACAAGTGCAAAAGTGGTTTCCTGCACCAACACAAGTGCGAAAAGTGGTTTTTCAACACTAACACAAGTGCGAAAAGTGGTTTTTCAACACTATCACAAGTGCAAAAAGTGTTTTTTCCCCACTAATACAAGTGCAAAAGTGGTTTCCTGCACCAACACAAGTGCGAAAAGTGGTTTTTCAACACTAACACAAGTGCAAAAAGTGGGTTTTTCAACACTAACACAAGTGCGAAAAGTGGTTTTTCCACACTAATACAAGTACAAAAGTGGTTTCCTGCACCAACACAAGTGCGAAAAGTGGTTTTTCAACACCAACACAAGTGCAAAAAGTGGTTTTTCAACACTAATACAAGTGCAAAAGTGGTTTCCTGCACCAACACAAGTGCGAAAAGTGGTTTTTCAACACTAACACAAGTGCGAAAAGTGGTTTTTCAACACTAACACAAGTGCGAAAAGTGGTTTTTCCACACTAATACAAGTGCAAAAGTGGTTTCCTGCACCAACACAAGTGCGAAAAGTGGTTTTTCAACACTAACACAAGTGCGAAAAGTGGTTTTTCAACACTAATACAAGTGCAAAAGTGGTTTCCTGCACCAACACAAGTGCGAAAAGTGGTTTTTCAACACTAACACAAGTGCGAAAAGTGGTTTTTCAACACTAACACAAGTGCGAAAAGTGGTTTTTCCACACTAATACAAGTGCAAAAGTGGTTTTTCCTGCACCAACACAAGTGCGAAAAGTGGTTTTTAACACTAACACAAGTGCGAAAAGTGGTTTTTCAACACTATCACAAGTGCAAAAGGGTTTTTTCCACATTAATACAAGTGCAAAAGTGGTTTCCTGCACCAACACAAGTGCGAAAAGTGGTTTTTCAACACTAACACAAGTGCGAAAAGTGGTTTTTCAACACTAACACAAGTGCGAAAAGTGGTTTTTCCACACTAATACAAGTGCAAAAGTGGTTTCCTGCACCAACACAAGTGCGAAAAGTGGTTTTTCAACACTAACACAAGTGCGAAAAGTGGTTTTTCAACACTAATACAAGTGCAAAAGTGGTTTCCTGCACCAACACAAGTGCGAAAAGTGGTTTTTCAACACTAACACAAGTGCGAAAAGTGGTTTTTCAACACTAACACAAGTGCGAAAAGTGGTTTTTCCACACTAATACAAGTGCAAAAGTGGTTTTTCCTGCACCAACACAAGTGCGAAAAGTGGTTTTTAACACTAACACAAGTGCGAAAAGTGGTTTTTCAACACTATCACAAGTGCAAAAAGGGTTTTTTCCACATTAATACAAGTGCAAAAGTGGTTTCCTGCACCAACACAAGTGCGAAAAGTGGTTTTTCAACACCAACACAAGTGCGAAAAGTGGTTTTTCAACACTAACACAAGTGCGAAAAGTGGTTTTTCAACACTAATACAAGTGCAAAAGTGGTTTCCTGCACCAACACAAGTGCGAAAAGTGGTTTTTCAACACTAACACAAGTGCGAAAAGTGGTTTTTCAACACTAACACAAGTGCGAAAAGTGGTTTTTCCACACTAATACAAGTGCAAAAGTGGTTTCCTGCACCAACACAAGTGCGAAAAGTGTTTTTTCCACACGAATACAAGTACAAAAGTGGTTTCCTGCACCAACACAAGTGCGAAAAGTGGTTTTTCAACACCAACACAAGTGCAAAAAGTGGTTTTTCAACACTAATACAAGTGCAAAAGTGGTTTCCTGCACCAACACAAGTGCGAAAAGTGGTTTTTCAACACTAACACAAGTGCGAAAAGTGGTTTTTCAACACTAACACAAGTGCGAAAAGTGGTTTTTCCACACTAATACAAGTGCAAAAGTGGTTTCCTGCACCAACACAAGTGCGAAAAGTGGTTTTTCAACACTAACACAAGTGCGAAAAGTGGTTTTTCAACACTAATACAAGTGCAAAAGTGGTTTCCTGCACCAACACAAGTGCGAAAAGTGGTTTTTCAACACTAACACAAGTGCGAAAAGTGGTTTTTCAACACTAACACAAGTGTGAAAAGTGGTTTTTCCACACTAATACAAGTGCAAAAGTGGTTTTTCCTGCACCAACACAAGTGCGAAAAGTGGTTTTTAACACTAACACAAGTGCGAAAAGTGGTTTTTCAACACTATCACAAGTGCAAAAAGGGTTTTTTCCACATTAATACAAGTGCAAAAGTGGTTTCCTGCACCAACACAAGTGCGAAAAGTGGTTTTTCAACACCAACACAAGTGCGAAAAGTGGTTTTTCAACACTAACACAAGTGCGAAAAGTGGTTTTTCAACACTAATACAAGTGCAAAAGTGGTTTCCTGCACCAACACAAGTGCGAAAAGTGGTTTTTCAACACTAACACAAGTGCGAAAAGTGGTTTTTCAACACTAACACAAGTGCGAAAAGTGGTTTTTCCACACTAATACAAGTGCAAAAGTGGTTTCCTGCACCAACACAAATGCAAAAAGTGGTTTTTCAACACTAACACAAGTGCGAAAAGTGGTTTTTCAACACTATCACAAGTGCAAAAAGTGTTTTTTCCACACTAATACAAGTGCAAAAGTGGTTTTCTGCACCAACACAGGTGCAAAAAGTGTTTTTTCAACACTAACGCAAGTGCGAAAAGTGGTTTTTCAACACTAACACAAGTGCGAAAAGTGGTTTTTCCACACTAATACAAGTGCAAAAGTGGTTTCCTGCACCAACACAAGTGCGAAAAGTGGTTTTTCAACACTAACACAAGTGCAAAAAGTGGTTTTTCAACACTAATACAAGTGCAAAAGTGGTTTCCTGCACCAACACAAGTGCGAAAAGTGGTTTTTCAACACTAACACAAGTGCGAAAAGTGGTTTTTCAACACTAACACAAGTGCGAAAAGTGGTTTTTCCACACTAATACAAGCGCAAAAGTGGTTTCCTGCACCAACACAAGTGCGAAAAGTGGTTTTTCAACACTAACACAAGTGCGAAAAGTGGTTTTTCAACACTAATACAAGTGCAAAAGTGGTTTCCTGCACCAACACAAGTGCGAAAAGTGGTTTTTCAAAACTAACACAAGTGCGAAAAGTGGTTTTTCAACACTAACACAAGTGCGAAAAGTGGTTTTTCCACACTAATACAAGTGCAAAAGTGGTTTTTCCTGCACCAACACAAGTGCGAAAAGTGGTTTTTAACACTAACACAAGTGCGAAAAGTGGTTTTTCAACACTATCACAAGTGCAAAAAGGGTTTTTTCCACATTAATACAAGTGCAAAAGTGGTTTCCTGCACCAACACAAGTGCGAAAAGTGGTTTTTCAACACTAACACAAGTGCAAAAAGTGGTTTTTCAACACTAATACAAGTGCAAAAGTGGTTTCCTGCACCAACACAAGTGCGAAAAGTGGTTTTTCAACACTAACACAAGTGGGAAAAGTGGTTTTTCAACACTAACACAAGTGCGAAAAGTGGTTTTTCCACACTAATACAAGTGCAAAAGTGGTTTCCTGCACCAACACAAGTGCGAAAAGTGGTTTTTCAACACTAACACAAGTGCGAAAAGTGGTTTTTCAACACTAATACAAGTGCAAAAGTGGTTTCCTGCACCAACACAAGTGCGAAAAGTGGTTTTTCAACACTAACACAAGTGCGAAAAGTGGTTTTTCCACACTAATACAAGTGCAAAAGTGGTTTCCTGCACCAACACAAGTGCGAAAAGTGGTTTTTCAACACTAACACAAGTGCGAAAAGTGGTTTTCCACACTAATACAAGTGCAAAAGTGGTTTCCTGCACCAACACAAGTGCGAAAAGTGGTTTTTCAACACTAACACAAGTGCGAAAAGTGGTTTTTCAACACTATCACAAGTGCAAAAAGTGTTTTTTCCCCACTAATACAAGTGCAAAAGTGGTTTCCTGCACCAACACAAGTGCGAAAAGTGTTTTTTCAACACTAACATAAGTGCAAAAAGTGGGTTTTTCAACACTAACACAAGTGCGAAAAGTGGTTTTTCCACACTAATACAAGTACAAAAGTGGTTTCCTGCACCAACACAAGTGTGAAAAGTGGTTTTTCAACACCAACACAAGTGCAAAAAGTGGTTTTTCAACACTAATACATGTGCAAAAGTGGTTTCCTGCACCAACACAAGTGCGAAAAGTGGTTTTTCAACACTAACACAAGTGCGAAAAGTGGTTTTTCAACACTAACACAAGTGCGAAAAGTGGTTTTTCCACACTAATACAAGTGCAAAAGTGGTTTCCTGCACCAACACAAATGCGAAAAGTGGTTTTTCAACACTAACACAAGTGCGAAAAGTGGTTTTTCAACACTAATACAAGTGCAAAAGTGGTTTCCTGCACCAACACAAGTGCGAAAAGTGGTTTTTCAACACTAACACAAGTGCGAAAAGTGGTTTTTCAACACTAACACAAGTGCGAAAAGTGGTTTTTCCACACTAATACAAGTGCAAAAGTGGTTTTTCCTGCACCAACACAAGTGCGAAAAGTGGTTTTTAACACTAACACAAGTGCGAAAAGTGGTTTTTCAACACTATCACAAGTGCAAAAAGGGTTTTTTCCACATTAATACAAGTGCAAAAGTGGTTTCCTGCACCAACACAAGTGCGAAAAGTGGTTTTTCAACACCAACACAAGTGCGAAAAGTGGTTTTTCAACACTAACACAAGTGCGAAAAGTGGTTTTTCCTCACTAATACAAGTGCAAAAGTGGTTTCCTGCACCAACACAAGTGCGAAAAGTGGTTTTTCAACACTAACACAAGTGCGAAAAGTGGTTTTTCAACACTAACACAAGTGCGAAAAGTGATTTTTCAACAATAACACAAGTGCGAAAAGTGGTTTTTCCACACTGATACAAGTGCAAAAGTGGTTTCCTGCACCAACACAAGTGCGAAAAGTGGTTTTTCAACACTAACACAAGTGCGAAAAGTGGTTTTTCCTCACTAATACAAGTGCAAAAGTGGTTTCCTGCACCAACACAAGTGCGAAAAGTGGTTTTTCAACACTAACACAAGTGCGAAAAGTGGTTTTTCAACACTAACACAAGTGCGAAAAGTGATTTTTCAACAATAACACAAGTGCGAAAAGTGGTTTTTCAACACTAACACAAGTGCGAAAATTGGTTTTTCAACACTAACACAAGTGCGAAAAGTGTTTTTTCAACACTAACACAAGTGCGAAAAGTGTTTTTTCCACACTAATACAAGTACAAAAGTGGTTTCCTGCACCAACACAAGTGCGAAAAGTGGTTTTTCAACACCAACACAAGTGCAAAAAGTGGTTTTTCAACACTAATACAAGTGCAAAAGTGGTTTCCTGCACCAACACAAGTGCGAAAAGTGGTTTTTCAACACTAACACAAGTGCGAAAAGTGGTTTTTCAACACTATCACAAGTGCAAAAAGTGTTTTTTCCACACTAATACAAGTGCAAAAGTGGTTTCCTGCACCAACACAAGTGCGAAAAGTGGTTTTCAACACTAACACAAGTGCGAAAAGTGGTTTTTCAACACTAACACAAGTGCGAAAAGTGGTTTTCCACACTAATACAAGTGCAAAAGTGGTTTCCTGCACCAACACAAGTGCGAAAAGTGGTTTTTCAACACTAACACAAGTGCGAAAAGTGGTTTTTCAACACTATCACAAGTGCAAAAAGTGTTTTTTCCCCACTAATACAAGTGCAAAAGTGGTTTCCTGCACCAACACAAGTGCGAAAAGTGTTTTTTCCACACTAATACAAGTACAAAAGTGGTTTCCTGCACCAACACAAGTGCGAAAAGTGGTTTTTCAACACCAACACAAGTGCAAAAAGTGGTTTTTCAACACTAATACAAGTGCAAAAGTGGTTTCCTGCACCAACACAAGTGCGAAAAGTGGTTTTTCAACACTAACACAAGTGCGAAAAGTGGTTTTTCAACACTATCACAAGTGCAAAAAGTGTTTTTTCCACACTAATACAAGTGCAAAAGTGGTTTCCTGCACCAACACAAGTGCGAAAAGTGTTTTTTCAACATTAACACAAGTGTGAAAAGTGGTTTTTCAACACTAACACAAGTGCGAAAAGTGGTTTTTCCACACTAATACAAGTGCAAAAGTGGTTTCCTGCACCAACACAAGTGCGAAAAGTGGTTTTTCAACATTAACACAAGTGCGAAAAGTGGTTTTTCAACACTAACACATATGCGAAAAGTGGTTTTTCAACACTAACACAAGTGCGAAAAGTGGTTTTTCCACACTAATACAAGTGCAAAAGTGGTTTCCTGCACCAACACAAGTGCGAAAAGTGGTTTTTCAACATTAACACAAGTGCGAAAAGTGGTTTTTCAACACTAACACATATGCGAAAAGTGGGTTTTCAACACTATCACAAGTGCAAAAAGTGTTTTTTCCACACTAATACAAGTGCAAAAGTGGTTTCCTGCACCAACACAAGTGCGAAAAGTGGTTTTTCAACACTAACACAAGTGCAAAAAGTGGGTTTTTCAACACTAACACAAGTGCGAAAAGTGGTTTTTCAACACTAACACAAGTGCGAAAAGTGTTTTTTCAACAATAACACAAGTGCGAAAAGTGGTTTTTCCACACTAATACAAGTGCAAAAGTGGTTTCCTGCACCAACACAAATGCAAAAAGTGGTTTTTCAACACTAACACAAGTGCGAAAAGTGGTTTTTCAACACTAACACAAGTGCGAAAAGTGGTTTTTCCACACTAATACAAGTGCAAAAGTGGTTTCCTGCACCAACACAAGTGCGAAAAGTGGTTTTTCAACACTAACACAAGTGCGAAAAGTGGTTTTTCAACACTAATACAAGTGCAAAAGTGGTTTCCTGCACCAACACAAGTGCGAAAAGTGGTTTTTCAACACTAACACAAGTGCGAAAAGTGGTTTTTCCACACTAATACAAGTGCAAAAGTGGTTTCCTGCACCAACACAAGTGCGAAAAGTGGTTTTTCAACACTAACACAAGTGCGAAAAGTGGTTTTCCACACTAATACAAGTGCAAAAGTGGTTTCCTGCACCAACACAAGTGCGAAAAGTGGTTTTTCAACACTAACACAAGTGCGAAATGTGGTTTTTCAACACTATCACAAGTGCAAAAAGTGTTTTTTCCCCACTAATGCAAGTGCAAAAGTGGTTTCCTGCACCAACACAAGTGCGAAAAGTGGTTTTTCAACACTAACACAAGTGCAAAAAGTGGGTTTTTCAACACTAACACAAGTGCGAAAAGTGGTTTTTCCACACTAATACAAGTACAAAAGTGGTTTCCTGCACCAACACAAGTGCGAAAAGTGGTTTTTCAACACCAACACAAGTGCAAAAAGTGGTTTTTCAACACTAATACAAGTGCAAAAGTGGTTTCCTGCACCAACACAAGTGCGAAAAGTGGTTTTTGAACACTAACACAAGTGCGAAAAGTGGTTTTTCAACACTAACACAAGTGCGAAAAGTGGTTTTTCCACACTAATACAAGTGCAAAAGTGGTTTCCTGCACCAACACAAGTGCGAAAAGTGGTTTTTCAACACTAACACAAGTGCGAAAAGTGGTTTTTCAACACTAATACAAGTGCAAAAGTGGTTTCCTGCACCAACACAAGTGCGAAAAGTGGTTTTTCAACACTAACACAAGTGCGAAAAGTGGTTTTTCAACACTAACACAAGTGCGAAAAGTGGTTTTTCCACACTAATACAAGTGCAAAAGTGGTTTTTCCTGCACCAACACAAGTGCGAAAAGTGGTTTTTAACACTAACACAAGTGCGAAAAGTGGTTTTTCAACACTATCACAAGTGCAAAAAGGGTTTTTTCCACATTAATACAAGTGCAAAAGTGGTTTCCTGCACCAACACAAGTGCGAAAAGTGGTTTTTCAACACTAACACAAGTGCGAAAAGTGGTTTTTCAACACTAACACAAGTGCGAAAAGTGGTTTTTCCACACTAATACAAGTGCAAAAGTGGTTTCCTGCACCAACACAAGTGCGAAAAGTGGTTTTTCAACACTAACACAAGTGCGAAAAGTGGTTTTTCAACACTAATACAAGTGCAAAAGTGGTTTCCTGCACCAACACAAGTGCGAAAAGTGGTTTTTCAACACTAACACAAGTGCGAAAAGTGGTTTTTCAACACTAACACAAGTGCGAAAAGTGGTTTTTCCACACTAATACAAGTGCAAAAGTGGTTTTTCCTGCACCAACACAAGTGCGAAAAGTGGTTTTTAACACTAACACAAGTGCGAAAAGTGGTTTTTCAACACTATCACAAGTGCAAAAAGGCTTTTTTCCACATTAATACAAGTGCAAAAGTGGTTTCCTGCACCAACACAAGTGCGAAAAGTGGTTTTTCAACACCAACACAAGTGCGAAAAGTGGTTTTTCAACACTAACACAAGTGCGAAAAGTGGTTTTTCAACACTAATACAAGTGCAAAAGTGGTTTCCTGCACCAACACAAGTGCGAAAAGTGGTTTTTCAACACTAACACAAGTGCGAAAAGTGGTTTTTCAACACTAACACAAGTGCGAAAAGTGGTTTTTCCACACTAATACAAGGGCAAAAGTGGTTTCCTGCACCAACACAAGTGCGAAAAGTGTTTTTTCCACACGAATACAAGTACAAAAGTGGTTTCCTGCACCAACACAAGTGCGAAAAGTGGTTTTTCAACACCAACACAAGTGCAAAAAGTGGTTTTTCAACACTAACACAAGTGCGAAAAGTGGTTTTTCAACACTATCACAAGTGCAAAAAGTGTTTTTTCCACACTAATACAAGTGCAAAAGTGGTTTCCTGCACCAACACAAGTGCGAAAAGTGTTTTTTCAACATTAACACAAGTGTGAAAAGTGGTTTTTCAACACTAACACAAGTGCGAAAAGTGGTTTTTCCACACTAATACAAGTGCAAAAGTGGTTTCCTGCACCAACACAAGTGCGAAAAGTGGTTTTTCAACATTAACACAAGTGCGAAAAGTGGTTTTTCAACACTAACACATATGCGAAAAGTGGTTTTTCAACACTAACACAAGTGCGAAAAGTGGTTTTTCCACACTAATACAAGTGCAAAAGTGGTTTCCTGCACCAACACAAGTGCGAAAAGTGGTTTTTCAACATTAACACAAGTGCGAAAAGTGGTTTTTCAACACTAACACATATGCGAAAAGTGGGTTTTCAACACTATCACAAGTGCAAAAAGTGTTTTTTCCACACTAATACAAGTGCAAAAGTGGTTTCCTGCACCAACACAAGTGCGAAAAGTGGTTTTTCAACACTAACACAAGTGCAAAAAGTGGGTTTTTCAACACTAACACAAGTGCGAAAAGTGGTTTTTCCTCACTAATACAAGTGCAAAAGTGGTTTCCTGCACCAACACAAGTGCAAAAAGTGGTTTTTCAACACTAACACAAGTGCGAAAAGTGGTTTTTCAACACTAACACAAGTGCGAAAAGTGATTTTTCAACAATAACACAAGTGCGAAAAGTGGTTTTTCACACTGATACAAGTGCAAAAGTGGTTTCCTGCACCAACACAAGTGCGAAAAGTGGTTTTTCAACACTAACACAAGTGCGAAAATTGGTTTTTCAACACTAACACAAGTGCGAAAAGTGTTTTTTCAACACTTACACAAGTGCGAAAAGTGTTTTTTCCACACTAATACAAGTACAAAAGTGGTTTCCTGCACCAACACAAGTGCGAAAAGTGGTTTTTCAACACCAACACAAGTGCAAAAAGTGGTTTTTCAACACTAATACAAGTGCAAAAGTGGTTTCCTGCACCAACACAAGTGCGAAAAGTGGTTTTTCAACACTAACACAAGTGCGAAAAGTGGTTTTTCAACACTAACACAAGTGCGAAAAGTGGTTTTTCCACACTAATACAAGTGCAAAAGTGGTTTCCTGCACCAACACAAGTGCGAAAAGTGGTTTTTCAACACTAACACAAGTGCGAAAAGTGGTTTTTCAACACTAATACAAGTGCAAAAGTGGTTTCCTGCACCAACACAAGTGCGAAAAGTGGTTTTTCAACACTAACACAAGTGCGAAAAGTGGTTTTTCAACACTAACACAAGTGTGAAAAGTGGTTTTTCCACACTAATACAAGTGCAAAAGTGGTTTTTCCTGCACCAACACAAGTGCGAAAAGTGGTTTTTAACACTAACACAAGTGCGAAAAGTGGTTTTTCAACACTATCACAAGTGCAAAAAGGGTTTTTTCCACATTAATACAAGTGCAAAAGTGGTTTCATGCACCAACACAAGTGCGAAAAGTGGTTTTTCAACACCAACACAAGTGCGAAAAGTGGTTTTTCAACACTAACACAAGTGCGAAAAGTGGTTTTTCAACACTAATACAAGTGCAAAAGTGGTTTCCTGCACCAACACAAGTGCGAAAAGTGGTTTTTCAACACTAACACAAGTGCGAAAAGTGGTTTTTCAACACTAACACAAGTGCGAAAAGTGGTTTTTCCACACTAATACAAGTGCAAAAGTGGTTTCCTGCACCAACACAAATGCAAAAAGTGGTTTTTCAACACTAACACAAGTGCGAAAAGTGGTTTTTCAACACTATCACAAGTGCAAAAAGTGTTTTTTCCACACTAATACAAGTGCAAAAGTGGTTTTCTGCACCAACACAGGTGCAAAAAGTGTTTTTTCAACACTAACGCAAGTGCGAAAAGTGGTTTTTCAACACTAACACAAGTGCGAAAAGTGGTTTTTCCACACTAATACAAGTGCAAAAGTGGTTTCCTGCACCAACACAAGTGCGAAAAGTGGTTTTTCAACACTAACACAAGTGCAAAAAGTGGTTTTTCAACACTAATACAAGTGCAAAAGTGGTTTCCTGCACCAACACAAGTGCGAAAAGTGGTTTTTCAACACTAACACAAGTGCGAAAAGTGGTTTTTCAACACTAACACAAGTGCGAAAAGTGGTTTTTCCACACTAATACAAGCGCAAAAGTGGTTTCCTGCACCAACACAAGTGCGAAAAGTGGTTTTTCAACACTAACACAAGTGCGAAAAGTGGTTTTTCAACACTAATACAAGTGCAAAAGTGGTTTCCTGCACCAACACAAGTGCGAAAAGTGGTTTTTCAACACTAACACAAGTGCGAAAAGTGGTTTTTCAACACTAACACAAGTGCGAAAAGTGGTTTTTCCACACTAATACAAGTGCAAAAGTGGTTTTTCCTGCACCAACACAAGTGCGAAAAGTGGTTTTTAACACTAACACAAGTGCGAAAAGTGGTTTTTCAACACTATCACAAGTGCAAAAAGGGTTTTTTCCACATTAATACAAGTGCAAAAGTGGTTTCCTGCACCAACACAAGTGCGAAAAGTGGTTTTTCAACACTAACACAAGTGCAAAAAGTGGTTTTTCAACACTAATACAAGTGCAAAAGTGGTTTCCTGCACCAACACAAGTGCGAAAAGTGGTTTTTCAACACTAACACAAGTGCGAAAAGTGGTTTTTCAACACTAACACAAGTGCGAAAAGTGGTTTTTCCACACTAATACAAGTGCAAAAGTGGTTTCCTGCACCAACACAAGTGCGAAAAGTGGTTTTTCAACACTAACACAAGTGCGAAAAGTGGTTTTTCAACACTAATACAAGTGCAAAAGTGGTTTCCTGCACCAACACAAGTGCAAAAAGTGGTTTTTCAACACTAACACAAGTGCGAAAAGTGGTTTTTCCACACTAATACAAGTGCAAAAGTGGTTTCCTGCACCAACACAAGTGCGAAAAGTGGTTTTTCAACACTAACACAAGTGCGAAAAGTGGTTTTTCACACTAATACAAGTGCAAAAGTGGTTTCCTGCACCAACACAAGTGCGAAAAGTGGTTTTTCAACACTAACACAAGTGCGAAAAGTGGTTTTTCAACACTATCACAAGTGCAAAAAGTGTTTTTTCCCCACTAATACAAGTGCAAAAGTGGTTTCCTGCACCAACACAAGTGCGAAAAGTGGTTTTTCAACACTAACACAAGTGCAAAAAGTGGGTTTTTCAACACTAACACAAGTGCGAAAAGTGGTTTTTCCACACTAATACAAGTACAAAAGTGGTTTCCTGCACCAACACAAGTGCGAAAAGTGGTTTTTCAACACCAACACAAGTGCAAAAAGTGGTTTTTCAACACAAATACAAGTGCAAAAGTGGTTTCCTGCACCAACACAAGTGCGAAAAGTGGTTTTTCAACACTAACACAAGTGCGAAAAGTGGTTTTTCAACACTAACACAAGTGCGAAAAGTGGTTTTTCCACACTAATACAAGTGCAAAAGTGGTTTCCTGCACCAACACAAGTGCGAAAAGTGGTTTTTCAACACTAACACAAGTGCGAAAAGTGGTTTTTCAACACTAATACAAGTGCAAAAGTGGTTTCCTGCACCAACACAAGTGCGAAAAGTGGTTTTTCAACACTAACACAAGTGCGAAAAGTGGTTTTTCAACACTAACACAAGTGCGAAAATTGGTTTTTCCACACTAATACAAGTGCAAAAGTGGTTTTTCCTGCACCAACACAAGTGCGAAAAGTGGTTTTTAACACTAACACAAGTGCGAAAAGTGGTTTTTCAACACTATCACAAGTGCAAAAAGGGTTTTTTCCACATTAATACAAGTGCAAAAGTGGTTTCCTGCACCAACACAAGTGCGAAAAGTGGTTTTTCAACACCAACACAAGTGCGAAAAGTGGTTTTTCAACACTAACACAAGTGCGAAAAGTGGTTTTTCCTCACTAATACAAGTGCAAAAGTGGTTTCCTGCACCAACACAAGTGCGAAAAGTGGTTTTTCAACACTAACACAAGTGCGAAAAGTGGTTTTTCAACACTAACACAAGTGCGAAAAGTGATTTTTCAACAATAACACAAGTGCGAAAAGTGGTTTTTCCACACTGATACAAGTGCAAAAGTGGTTTCCTGCACCAACACAAGTGCGAAAAGTGGTTTTTCAACACTAACACAAGTGCGAAAATTGGTTTTTCAACACTAACACAAGTGCGAAAAGTGTTTTTTCAACACTAACACAAGTGCGAAAAGTGTTTTTTCCACACTAATACAAGTACAAAAGTGGTTTCCTGCACCAACACAAGTGCGAAAAGTGGTTTTTCAACACCAACACAAGTGCAAAAAGTGGTTTTTCAACACTAATACAAGTGCAAAAGTGGTTTCCTGCACCAACACAAGTGCGAAAAGTGGTTTTTCAACACTAACACAAGTGCGAAAAGTGGTTTTTCAACACTATCACAAGTGCAAAAAGTGTTTTTTCCACACTAATACAAGTGCAAAAGTGGTTTCCTGCACCAACACAAGTGCGAAAAGTGGTTTTCAACACTAACACAAGTGCGAAAAGTGGTTTTTCAACACTAACACAAGTGCAAAAAGTGGTTTTCCACACTAATACAAGTGCAAAAGTGGTTTCCTGCACCAACACAAGTGCGAAAAGTGGTTTTTCAACACTAACACAAGTGCGAAAAGTGGTTTTTCAACACTATCACAAGTGCAAAAAGTGTTTTTTCCCCACTAATACAAGTGCAAAAGTGGTTTCCTGCACCAACACAAGTGCGAAAAGTGTTTTTTCCACACTAATACAAGTACAAAAGTGGTTTCCTGCACCAACACAAGTGCGAAAAGTGGTTTTTCAACACCAACACAAGTGCAAAAAGTGGTTTTTCAACACTAATACAAGTGCAAAAGTGGTTTCCTGCACCAACACAAGTGTGAAAAGTGGTTTTTCAACACTAACACAAGTGCGAAAAGTGGTTTTTCAACACTATCACAAGTGCAAAAAGTGTTTTTTCCACACTAATACAAGTGCAAAAGTGGTTTCCTGCACCAACACAAGTGCGAAAAGTGTTTTTTCAACATTAACACAAGTGTGAAAAGTGGTTTTTCAACACTAACACAAGTGCGAAAAGTGGTTTTTCCACACTAATACAAGTGCAAAAGTGGTTTCCTGCACCAACACAAGTGCGAAAAGTGGTTTTTCAACATTAACACAAGTGCGAAAAGTGGTTTTTCAACACTAACACATATGCGAAAAGTGGTTTTTCAACACTAACACAAGTGCGAAAAGTGGTTTTTCCACACTAATACAAGTGCAAAAGTGGTTTCCTGCACCAACACAAGTGCGAAAAGTGGTTTTTCAACATTAACACAAGTGCGAAAAGTGGTTTTTCAACACTAACACATATGCGAAAAGTGGGTTTTCAACTCTATCACAAGTGCAAAAAGTGTTTTTTCCACACTAATACAAGTGCAAAAGTGGTTTCCTGCACCAACACAAGTGCGAAAAGTGGTTTTTCAACACTAACACAAGTGCAAAAAGTGGGTTTTTCAACACTAACACAAGTGCGAAAAGTGGTTTTTCAACACTAACACAAGTGCGAAAAGTGTTTTTTCAACAATAACACAAGTGCGAAAAGTGGTTTTTCCACACTAATACAAGTGCAAAAGTGGTTTCCTGCACCAACACAAATGCAAAAAGTGGTTTTTCAACACTAACACAAGTGCGAAAAGTGGTTTTTCAACACTAACACAAGTGCGAAAAGTGGTTTTTCCACACTAATACAAGTGCAAAAGTGGTTTCCTGCACCAACACAAGTGCGAAAAGTGGTTTTTCAACACTAACACAAGTGCGAAAAGTGGTTTTTCAACACTAATACAAGTGCAAAAGTGGTTTCCTGCACCAACACAAGTGCGAAAAGTGGTTTTTCAACACTAACACAAGTGCGAAAAGTGGTTTTTCCACACTAATACAAGTGCAAAAGTGGTTTCCTGCACCAACACAAGTGCGAAAAGTGGTTTTTCAACACTAACACAAGTGCGAAAAGTGGTTTTCCACACTAATACAAGTGCAAAAGTGGTTTCCTGCACCAACACAAGTGCGAAAAGTGGTTTTTCAACACTAACACAAGTGCGAAAAGTGGTTTTTCAACACTATCACAAGTGCAAAAAGTGTTTTTTCCCCACTAATACAAGTGCAAAAGTGGTTTCCTGCACCAACACAAGTGCGAAAAGTGGTTTTTCAACACTAACACAAGTGCAAAAAGTGGGTTTTTCAACACTAACACAAGTGCGAAAAGTGGTTTTTCCACACTAATACAAGTACAAAAGTGGTTTCCTGCACCAACACAAGTGCGAAAAGTGGTTTTTCAACACCAACACAAGTGCAAAAAGTGGTTTTTCAACACTAATACAAGTGCAAAAGTGGTTTCCTGCACCAACACAAGTGCGAAAAGTGGTTTTTCAACACTAACACAAGTGCGAAAAGTGGTTTTTCAACACTAACACAAGTGCGAAAAGTGGTTTTTCCACACTAATACAAGTGCAAAAGTGGTTTCCTGCACCAACACAAGTGCGAAAAGTGGTTTTTCAACACTAACACAAGTGCGAAAAGTGGTTTTTCAACACTAATACAAGTGCAAAAGTGGTTTCCTGCACCAACACAAGTGCGAAAAGTGGTTTTTCAACACTAACACAAGTGCGAAAAGTGGTTTTTCAACACTAACACAAGTGCGAAAAGTGGTTTTTCCACACTAATACAAGTGCAAAAGTGGTTTTTCCTGCACCAACACAAGTGCGAAAAGTGGTTTTTAACACTAACACAAGTGCGAAAAGTGGTTTTTCAACACTATCACAAGTGCAAAAAGGGTTTTTTCCACATTAATACAAGTGCAAAAGTGGTTTCCTGCACCAACACAAGTGCGAAAAGTGGTTTTTCAACACCAACACAAGTGCGAAAAGTGGTTTTTCAACACTAACACAAGTGCGAAAAGTGGTTTTTCCTCACTAATACAAGTGCAAAAGTGGTTTCCTGCACCAACACAAGTGCGAAAAGTGGTTTTTCAACACTAACACAAGTGCGAAAAGTGGTTTTTCAACACTAACACAAGTGCGAAAAGTGATTTTTCAACAATAACACAAGTGCGAAAAGTGGTTTTTCCACACTGATACAAGTGCAAAAGTGGTTTCCTGCACCAACACAAGTGCGAAAAGTGGTTTTTCAACACTAACACAAGTGCGAAAATTGGTTTTTCAACACTAACACAAGTGCGAAAAGTGTTTTTTCAACACTAACACAAGTGCGAAAAGTGTTTTTTCCACACTAATACAAGTACAAAAGTGGTTTCCTGCACCAACACAAGTGCGAAAAGTGGTTTTTCAACACCAACACAAGTGCAAAAAGTGGTTTTTCAACACTAATACAAGTGCAAAAGTGGTTTCCTGCACCAACACAAGTGCGAAAAGTGGTTTTTCAACACTAACACAAGTGCGAAAAGTGGTTTTTCAACACTATCACAAGTGCAAAAAGTGTTTTTTCCACACTAATACAAGTGCAAAAGTGGTTTCCTGCACCAACACAAGTGCGAAAAGTGGTTTTCAACACTAACACAAGTGCGAAAAGTGGTTTTTCAACACTAACACAAGTGCGAAAAGTGGTTTTCCACACTAATACAAGTGCAAAAGTGGTTTCCTGCACCAACACAAGTGCGAAAAGTGGTTTTTCAACACTAACACAAGTGCGAAAAGTGGTTTTTCAACACTATCACAAGTGCAAAAAGTGTTTTTTCCCCACTAATACAAGTGCAAAAGTGGTTTCCTGCACCAACACAAGTGCGAAAAGTGTTTTTTCCACACTAATACAAGTACAAAAGTGGTTTCCTGCACCAACACAAGTGCGAAAAGTGGTTTTTCAACACCAACACAAGTGCAAAAAGTGGTTTTTCAACACTAATACAAGTGCAAAAGTGGTTTCCTGCACCAACACAAGTGCGAAAAGTGGTTTTTCAACACTAACACAAGTGCGAAAAGTGGTTTTCCACACTAATACAAGTGCAAAAGTGGTTTCCTGCACCAACACAAGTGCGAAAAGTGGTTTTTCAACACTAACACAAGTGCGAAAAGTGGTTTTTCAACACTATCACAAGTGCAAAAAGTGTTTTTTCCCCACTAATACAAGTGCAAAAGTGGTTTCCTGCACCAACACAAGTGCGAAAAGTGGTTTTTCAACACTAACACAAGTGCAAAAAGTGGGTTTTTCAACACTAACACAAGTGCGAAAAGTGGTTTTTCCTCACTAATACAAGTACAAAAGTGGTTTCCTGCACCAACACAAGTGCGAAAAGTGGTTTTTCAACACCAACACAAGTGCAAAAAGTGGTTTTTCAACACTAATACAAGTGCAAAAGTGGTTTCCTGCACCAACACAAGTGCGAAAAGTGGTTTTTCAACACTAACACAAGTGCGAAAAGTGGTTTTTCAACACTAACACAAGTGCGAAAAGTGGTTTTTCCACACTAATACAAGTGCAAAAGTGGTTTCCTGCACCAACACAAGTGCGAAAAGTGGTTTTTCAACACTAACACAAGTGCGAAAAGTGGTTTTTCAACACTAATACAAGTGCGAAAAGTGGTTTTTCAACACTAACACAAGTGCGAAAAGTGGTTTTTCAACACTATCACAAGTGCAAAAAGTGTTTTTTCCCCACTAATACAAGTGCAAAAGTGGTTTCCTGCACCAACACAAGTGCGAAAAGTGGTTTTTCAACACTAACACAAGTGCAAAAAGTGGGTTTTTCAACACTAACACAAGTGCGAAAAGTGGTTTTTCCACACTAATACAAGTACAAAAGTGGTTTCCTGCACCAACACAAGTGCGAAAAGTGGTTTTTCAACACCAACACAAGTGCAAAAAGTGGTTTTTCAACACAAATACAAGTGCAAAAGTGGTTTCCTGCACCAACACAAGTGCGAAAAGTGGTTTTTCAACACTAACACAAGTGCGAAAAGTGGTTTTTCAACACTAACACAAGTGCGAAAAGTGGTTTTTCCACACTAATACAAGTGCAAAAGTGGTTTCCTGCACCAACACAAGTGCGAAAAGTGGTTTTTCAACACTAACACAAGTGCGAAAAGTGGTTTTTCAACACTAATACAAGTGCAAAAGTGGTTTCCTGCACCAACACAAGTGCGAAAAGTGGTTTTTCAACACTAACACAAGTGCGAAAAGTGGTTTTTCAACACTAACACAAGTGCGAAAATTGGTTTTTCCACACTAATACAAGTGCAAAAGTGGTTTTTCCTGCACCAACACAAGTGCGAATAGTGGTTTTTAACACTAACACAAGTGCGAAAAGTGGTTTTTCAACACTATCACAAGTGCAAAAAGGGTTTTTTCCACATTAATACAAGTGCAAAAGTGGTTTCCTGCACCAACACAAGTGCGAAAAGTGGTTTTTCAACACCAACACAAGTGCGAAAAGTGGTTTTTCAACACTAACACAAGTGCGAAAAGTGGTTTTTCCTCACTAATACAAGTGCAAAAGTGGTTTCCTGCACCAACACAAGTGCGAAAAGTGGTTTTTCAACACTAACACAAGTGCGAAAAGTGGTTTTTCAACACTAACACAAGTGCGAAAAGTGATTTTTCAACAATAACACAAGTGCGAAAAGTGGTTTTTCCACACTGATACAAGTGCAAAAGTGGTTTCCTGCACCAACACAAGTGCGAAAAGTGGTTTTTCAACACTAACACAAGTGCGAAAATTGGTTTTTCAACACTAACACAAGTGCGAAAAGTGTTTTTTCAACACTAACACAAGTGCGAAAAGTGTTTTTTCCACACTAATACAAGTACAAAAGTGGTTTCCTGCACCAACACAAGTGCGAAAAGTGGTTTTTCAACACCAACACAAGTGCAAAAAGTGGTTTTTCAACACTAATACAAGTGCAAAAGTGGTTTCCTGCACCAACACAAGTGCGAAAAGTGGTTTTTCAACACTAACACAAGTGCGAAAAGTGGTTTTTCAACACTATCACAAGTGCAAAAAGTGTTTTTTCCACACTAATACAAGTGCAAAAGTGGTTTCCTGCACCAACACAAGTGCGAAAAGTGGTTTTCAACACTAACACAAGTGCGAAAAGTGGTTTTTCAACACTAACACAAGTGCAAAAAGTGGTTTTCCACACTAATACAAGTGCAAAAGTGGTTTCCTGCACCAACACAAGTGCGAAAAGTGGTTTTTCAACACTAACACAAGTGCGAAAAGTGGTTTTTCAACACTATCACAAGTGCAAAAAGTGTTTTTTCCCCACTAATACAAGTGCAAAAGTGGTTTCCTGCACCAACACAAGTGCGAAAAGTGTTTTTTCCACACTAATACAAGTACAAAAGTGGTTTCCTGCACCAACACAAGTGCGAAAAGTGGTTTTTCAACACCAACACAAGTGCAAAAAGTGGTTTTTCAACACTAATACAAGTGCAAAAGTGGTTTCCTGCACCAACACAAGTGCGAAAAGTGGTTTTTCAACACTAACACAAGTGCGAAAAGTGGTTTTTCAACACTATCACAAGTGCAAAAAGTGTTTTTTCCACACTAATACAAGTGCAAAAGTGGTTTCCTGCACCAACACAAGTGCGAAAAGTGTTTTTTCAACATTAACACAAGTGTGAAAAGTGGTTTTTCAACACTAACACAAGTGCGAAAAGTGGTTTTTCCACACTAATACAAGTGCAAAAGTGGTTTCCTGCACCAACACAAGTGCGAAAAGTGGTTTTTCAACATTAACACAAGTGCGAAAAGTGGTTTTTCAACACTAACACATATGCGAAAAGTGGTTTTTCAACACTAACACAAGTGCGAAAAGTGGTTTTTCCACACTAATACAAGTGCAAAAGTGGTTTCCTGCACCAACACAAGTGCGAAAAGTGGTTTTTCAACATTAACACAAGTGCGAAAAGTGGTTTTTCAACACTAACACATATGCGAAAAGTGGGTTTTCAACACTATCACAAGTGCAAAAAGTGTTTTTTCCACACTAATACAAGTGCAAAAGTGGTTTCCTGCACCAACACAAGTGCGAAAAGTGGTTTTTCAACACTAACACAAGTGCAAAAAGTGGGTTTTTCAACACTAACACAAGTGCGAAAAGTGGTTTTTCAACACTAACACAAGTGCGAAAAGTGTTTTTTCAACAATAACACAAGTGCGAAAAGTGGTTTTTCCACACTAATACAAGTGCAAAAGTGGTTTCCTGCACCAACACAAATGCAAAAAGTGGTTTTTCAACACTAACACAAGTGCGAAAAGTGGTTTTTCAACACTAACACAAGTGCGAAAAGTGGTTTTTCCACACTAATACAAGTGCAAAAGTGGTTTCCTGCACCAACACAAGTGCGAAAAGTGGTTTTTCAACACTAACACAAGTGCGAAAAGTGGTTTTTCAACACTAATACAAGTGCAAAAGTGGTTTCCTGCACCAACACAAGTGCGAAAAGTGGTTTTTCAACACTAACACAAGTGCGAAAAGTGGTTTTTCCACACTAATACAAGTGCAAAAGTGGTTTCCTGCACCAACACAAGTGCGAAAAGTGGTTTTTCAACACTAACACAAGTGCGAAAAGTGGTTTTCCACACTAATACAAGTGCAAAAGTGGTTTCCTGCACCAACACAAGTGCGAAAAGTGGTTTTTCAACACTAACACAAGTGCGAAAAGTGGTTTTTCAACACTATCACAAGTGCAAAAAGTGTTTTTTCCCCACTAATACAAGTGCAAAAGTGGTTTCCTGCACCAACACAAGTGCGAAAAGTGGTTTTTCAACACTAACACAAGTGCAAAAAGTGGGTTTTTCAACACTAACACAAGTGCGAAAAGTGGTTTTTCCACACTAATACAAGTACAAAAGTGGTTTCCTGCACCAACACAAGTGCGAAAAGTGGTTTTTCAACACCAACACAAGTGCAAAAAGTGGTTTTTCAACACTAATACAAGTGCAAAAGTGGTTTCCTGCACCAACACAAGTGCGAAAAGTGGTTTTTCAACACTAACACAAGTGCGAAAAGTGGTTTTTCAACACTAACACAAGTGCGAAAAGTGGTTTTTCCACACTAATACAAGTGCAAAAGTGGTTTCCTGCACCAACACAAGTGCGAAAAGTGGTTTTTCAACACTAACACAAGTGCGAAAAGTGGTTTTTCAACACTAATACAAGTGCAAAAGTGGTTTCCTGCACCAACACAAGTGCGAAAAGTGGTTTTTCAACACTAACACAAGTGCGAAAAGTGGTTTTTCAACACTAACACAAGTGCGAAAAGTGGTTTTTCCACACTAATACAAGTGCAAAAGTGGTTTTTCCTGCACCAACACAAGTGCGAAAAGTGGTTTTTAACACTAACACAAGTGCGAAAAGTGGTTTTTCAACACTATCACAAGTGCAAAAAGGGTTTTTTCCACATTAATACAAGTGCAAAAGTGGTTTCCTGCACCAACACAAGTGCGAAAAGTGGTTTTTCAACACCAACACAAGTGCGAAAAGTGGTTTTTCAACACTAACACAAGTGCGAAAAGTGGTTTTTCCTCACTAATACAAGTGCAAAAGTGGTTTCCTGCACCAACACAAGTGCGAAAAGTGGTTTTTCAACACTAACACAAGTGCGAAAAGTGGTTTTTCAACAATAACACAAGTGCGAAAAGTGATTTTTCAACAATAACACAAGTGCGAAAAGTGGTTTTTCCACACTGATACAAGTGCAAAAGTGGTTTCCTGCACCAACACAAGTGCGAAAAGTGGTTTTTCAACACTAACACAAGTGCGAAAATTGGTTTTTCAACACTAACACAAGTGCGAAAAGTGTTTTTTCAACACTAACACAAGTGCGAAAAGTGTTTTTTCCACACTAATACAAGTACAAAAGTGGTTTCCTGCACCAACACAAGTGCGAAAAGTGGTTTTTCAACACCAACACAAGTGCAAAAAGTGGTTTTTCAACACTAATACAAGTGCAAAAGTGGTTTCCTGCACCAACACAAGTGCGAAAAGTGGTTTTTCAACACTAACACAAGTGCGAAAAGTGGTTTTTCAACACTATCACAAGTGCAAAAAGTGTTTTTTCCACACTAATACAAGTGCAAAAGTGGTTTCCTGCACCAACACAAGTGCGAAAAGTGGTTTTCAACACTAACACAAGTGCGAAAAGTGGTTTTTCAACACTAACACAAGTGCGAAAAGTGGTTTTCCACACTAATACAAGTGCAAAAGTGGTTTCCTGCACTATCACAAGTGCAAAAAGTGTTTTTTCCACACTAATACAAGTGCAAAAGTGGTTTCCTGCACCAACACAAGTGCGAAAAGTGTTTTTTCCACACTAATACAAGTACAAAAGTGGTTTCCTGCACCAACACAAGTGCGAAAAGTGGTTTTTCCACACTAATACAAGTACAAAAGTGGTTCCTGCACCAACACAAGTGCGAAAAGTGGTTTTTCAACACCAACACAAGTGCAAAAAGTGGTTTTTCAACACTAATACAAGTGCAAAAGTGGTTTCCTGCACCAACACAAGTGCGAAAAGTGGTTTTTCAACACTAACACAAGTGCGAAAAGTGGTTTTCCACACTAATACAAGTGCAAAAGTGGTTTCCTGCACCAACACAAGTGCGAAAAGTGGTTTTTCAACACTAACACAAGTGCGAAAAGTGGTTTTTCAACACTATCACAAGTGCAAAAAGTGTTTTTTCCCCACTAATACAAGTGCAAAAGTGGTTTCCTGCACCAACACAAGTGCGAAAAGTGGTTTTTCAACACTAACACAAGTGCAAAAAGTGGGTTTTTCAACACTAACACAAGTGCGAAAAGTGGTTTTTCCACACTAATACAAGTACAAAAGTGGTTTCCTGCACCAACACAAGTGCGAAAAGTGGTTTTTCAACACCAACACAAGTGCAAAAAGTGGTTTTTCAACACTAATACAAGTGCAAAAGTGGTTTCCTGCACCAACACAAGTGCGAAAAGTGGTTTTTCAACACTAACACAAGTGCAAAAATTGGTTTTTCAACACTAACACAAGTGCGAAAAGTGTTTTTTCAACAATAACACAAGTGCGTAAAGTGTTTTTTCCACACTAATACAAGTACAAAAGTGGTTTCCTGCACCAACACAAGTGCGAAAAGTGGTTTTTCAACACCAACACAAGTGCAAAAAGTGGTTTTTCAACACTAATACAAGTGCAAAAGTGGTTTCCTGCACCAACACAAGTGCGAAAAGTGGTTTTTCAACACTATCACAAGTGCAAAAAGTGTTTTTTCCACACTAATACAAGTGCAAAAGTGGTTTCCTGCACCAACACAAGTGCGAAAAGTGTTTTTTCAACATTAACACAAGTGTGAAAAGTGGTTTTTCAACACTAACACAAGTGCGAAAAGTGGTTTTTCCACACTAATACAAGTGCAAAAGTGGTTTCCTGCACCAACACAAGTGCGAAAAGTGGTTTTTCAACATTAACACAAGTGCGAAAAGTGGTTTTTCAACACTAACACATATGCGAAAAGTGGTTTTTCAACACTAACACAAGTGCGAAAAGTGGTTTTTCCACACTAATACAAGTGCAAAAGTGGTTTCCTGCACCAACACAAGTGCGAAAAGTGGTTTTTCAACATTAACACAAGTGCGAAAAGTGGTTTTTCAACACTAACACATATGCGAAAAGTGGGTTTTCAACACTATCACAAGTGCAAAAAGTGTTTTTTCCACACTAATACAAGTGCAAAAGTGGTTTCCTGCACCAACACAAGTGCGAAAAGTGGTTTTTCAACACTAACACAAGTGCAAAAAGTGGGTTTTTCAACACTAACACAAGTGCGAAAAGTGGTTTTTCCTCACTAATACAAGTGCAAAAGTGGTTTCCTGCACCAACACAAGTGCGAAAAGTGGTTTTTCAACACTAACACAAGTGCGAAAAGTGGTTTTTCAACACTAACACAAGTGCGAAAAGTGATTTTTCAACAATAACACAAGTGCGAAAAGTGGTTTTTCACACTGATACAAGTGCAAAAGTGGTTTCCTGCACCAACACAAGTGCGAAAAGTGGTTTTTCAACACTAACACAAGTGCGAAAATTGGTTTTTCAACACTAACGCAAGTGCGAAAAGTGTTTTTTCAACACTAACACAAGTGCGAAAAGTG
Organism: Myxine glutinosa; assembly: GCF_964187855.1. Taxonomy (NCBI): domain Eukaryota; kingdom Metazoa; phylum Chordata; class Myxini; order Myxiniformes; family Myxinidae; genus Myxine; species Myxine glutinosa. The sequence continues at coordinate 46,361 of NW_027616951.1, forward strand.
TTTTTTCCACACTAATACAAGTACAAAAGTGGTTTCCTGCACCAACACAAGTGCGAAAAGTGGTTTTTCAACACCAACACAAGTGCAAAAAGTGGTTTTTCAACACTAATACAAGTGCAAAAGTGGTTTCCTGCACCAACACAAGTGCGAAAAGTGGTTTTTCAACACTAACACAAGTGCGAAAAGTGGTTTTTCAACACTAACACAAGTGCGAAAAGTGGTTTTTCCACACTAATACAAGTGCAAAAGTGGTTTCCTGCACCAACACAAGTGCGAAAAGTGGTTTTTCAACACTAACACAAGTGCGAAAAGTGGTTTTTCAACACTAATACAAGTGCAAAAGTGGTTTCCTGCACCAACACAAGTGCGAAAAGTGGTTTTTCAACACTAACACAAGTGCGAAAAGTGGTTTTTCAACACTAACACAAGTGCGAAAAGTGGTTTTTCCACACTAATACAAGTGCAAAAGTGGTTTTTCCTGCACCAACACAAGTGCGAAAAGTGGTTTTTAACACTAACACAAGTGCGAAAAGTGGTTTTTCAACACTATCACAAGTGCAAAAAGGGTTTTTTCCACATTAATACAAGTGCAAAAGTGGTTTCCTGCACCAACACAAGTGCGAAAAGTGTTTTTCAACACCAACACAAGTGCGAAAGTGGTTTTTCAACACTAACACAAGTGCGAAAAGTGGTTTTTCAACACTAATACCAGTGCAAAAGTGGTTTCCTGCACCAACACAAGTGCGAAAAGTGGTTTTTCAACACTAACACAAGTGCGAAAGTGGTTTTTCAACACTAACACAAGTGCGAAAAGTGGTTTTTCCACACTAATACAAGTGCAAAAGTGGTTTCCTGCACCAACACAAATGCAAAAAGTGGTTTTTCAACACTAACACAAGTGCGAAAAGTGTTTTTCAACACTATCACAAGTGCAAAAAGTGTTTTTTCCACACTAATACAAGTGCAAAAGTGGTTTTCTGCACCAACACAGGTGCAAAAAGTGTTTTTTCAACACTAACGCAAGTGCGAAAAGTGGTTTTTCAACACTAACACAAGTGCGAAAAGTGGTTTTTTCCACACTAATACAAGTGCAAAAGTGGTTTCCTGCACCAACACAAGTGCGAAAAGTGGTTTTTCAACACTAACACAAGTGCAAAAAGTGGTTTTTCAACACTAATACAAGTGCAAAAGTGGTTTCCTGCACCAACACAAGTGCGAAAAGTGGTTTTTCAACACTAACACAAGTGCGAAAAGTGGTTTTTCAACACTAACACAAGTGCGAAAAGTGGTTTTTTCCACACTAATACAAGTGCAAAAGTGGTTTCCTGCACCAACACAAGTGCGAAAAGTGGTTTTTCAACACTAACACAAGTGCGAAAAGTGGTTTTTCAACACTAATACAAGTGCAAAAGTGGTTTCCTGCACCAACACAAGTGCGAAAAGTGGTTTTTCAACACTAACACAAGTGCGAAAAGTGGTTTTTCAACACTAACACAAGTGCGAAAAGTGGTTTTTCCACACTAATACAAGTGCAAAAGTGGTTTTTCCTGCACCAACACAAGTGCGAAAAGTGGTTTTTAACACTAACACAAGTGCGAAAAGTGGTTTTTCAACACTAACACAAGTGCAAAAAGTGGTTTTTCCACATTAATACAAGTGCAAAAGTGGTTTCCTGCACCAACACAAGTGCGAAAAGTGGTTTTTGCAACACTAACACAAGTGCAAAAAGTGGTTTTTCAACACTAATACAAGTGCAAAAGTGGTTTCCTGCACCAACACGAGTGCGAAAAGTGGTTTTTCAACACTAACACAAGTGCGAAAAGTGGTTTTTCAACACTAACACAAGTGCGAAAAGTGGTTTTTCCACACTAATACAAGTGCAAAAGTGGTTTCCTGCACCAACACAAGTGCGAAAAGTGGTTTTTCAACACTAACACAAGTGCGAAAAGTGGTTTTTCAACACTAATACAAGTGCAAAAGTGGTTTCCTGCACCAACACAAGTGCGAAAAGTGGTTTTTCAACACTAACACAAGTGCGAAAAGTGGTTTTTCAACACTAACACAAGTGCGAAAAGTGGTTTTCCACACTAATACAAGTGCAAAAGTGGTTTTTCCTGCACCAACACAAATGCGAAAAGTGGTTTTTAACACTAACACAAGTGCGAAAAGTGGTTTTTCAACACTATCACAAGTGCAAAAAGGGTTTTTTCCACATTAATACAAGTGCAAAAGTGGTTTCCTGCACCAACACAAGTGCGAAAAGTGGTTTTTCAACACCAACACAAGTGCGAAAAGTGGTTTTTCAACACTAACACAAGTGCGAAAAGTGGTTTTTCAACACTAATACAAGTGCAAAAGTGGTTTCCTGCACCAACACAAGTGCGAAAAGTGGTTTTTCAACACTAACACAAGTGCGAAAAGTGGTTTTTCAACACTAACACAAGTGCGAAAAGTGGTTTTTCCACACTAATACAAGTGCAAAAGTGGTTTCCTGCACCAACACAAATGCAAAAAGTGGTTTTTCAACACTAACACAAGTGCGAAAAGTGGTTTTTCAACACTATCACAAGTGCAAAAAGTGTTTTTTCCACACTAATACAAGTGCAAAAGTGGTTTTCTGCACCAACACAGGTGCAAAAAGTGTTTTTTCAACACTAACGCAAGTGCGAAAAGTGGTTTTTCAACACTAACACAAGTGCGAAAAGTGGTTTTTCCACACTAATAAAGTGCAAAAGTGGTTTCCTGCACCAACACAAGTGCGAAAAGTGGTTTTTCAACACTAACACAAGTGCGAAAAGTGGTTTTTCAACACTAACACAAGTGCGAAAAGTGGTTTTTCCACACTAATACAAGTGCAAAAGTGGTTTCCTGCACCAACACAAATGCAAAAAGTGGTTTTTCAACACTAACACAAGTGCGAAAAGTGGTTTTTCAACACTATCACAAGTGCAAAAAGTGTTTTTTCCACACTAATACAAGTGCAAAAGTGGTTTTCTGCACCAACACAGGTGCAAAAAGTGTTTTTTCAACACTAACGCAAGTGCGAAAAGTGGTTTTCAACACTAACACAAGTGCGAAAAGTGGTTTTTCCACACTAATACAAGTGCAAAAGTGGTTTCCTGCACCAACACAAGTGCGAAAAGTGGTTTTTCAACACTAACACAAGTGCGAAAAGTGGTTTTTCAACACTATCACAAGTGCAAAAGTGTTTTTTCAACACTAATACAAGTGCAAAAGTGGTTTTTCAACACTAACACAAGTGCGAAAAGTGTTTTTCAACACTATCACAAGTGCAAAAAGTGTTTTTTCCACACTAATACAAGTACAAAAGTGGTTTCCTGCACCAACACAAGTGCGAAAAGTGGTTTTTCAACACTAACACAAGTGCGAAAAGTGGTTTTTCAACACTAACACAAGTGCGAAAAGTGGTTTTTCAACACTATCACAAGTGCAAAAAGTGTTTTTTGCACACTAATACAAGTGCAAAAGTGGTTTCCTGCACCAACTCAAGTGCGAAAAGTGGTTTTTCAACACTAACACAAGTGCGAAAAGTGGTTTTTCACCACTAACACAAGTGCGAAAAGTGTTTTTTCCACACTAATACAAGTGCGAAAAGTGGTTTTTCAACACTAACACAAGTGCGAAAAGTGGTTTTTCCACACTAATACAAGTGCAAAAGTGGTTTCCTGCACCAACACAAGTGCGAAAAGTGGTTTTTCAACACTAACACAAGTGCGAAAAGTGGTTTTTCAACACTAATACAAGTGCAAAAGTGGTTTCCTGCACCAACACAAGTGCGAAAAGTGGTTTTTCAACACTAACACAAGTGCGAAAAGTGGTTTTTCAACACTATCACAAGTGCAAAAAGTGTTTTTTCCACATTAATGCAAGTGCAAAAGTGGTTTCCTGCACCAACACAAGTGCGAAAAGTGGTTTTTCAACACTAACACAAGTGCGAAAAGTGGTTTTTCAACACTATCACAAGTGCAAAAAGTGTTTTTTCCACATTAATGCAAGTGCAAAAGTGGTTTCCTGCACCAACACAAGTGCGAAAAGTGGTTTTTCAACACTAACACAAGTGCAAAAAGTGGGTTTTTCAACACTAACACAAGTGCGAAAAGTGGTTTTTCCTCACTAATACAAGTGCAAAAGTGGTTTCCTGCACCAACACAAGTGCGAAAAGTGGTTTTTCAACACTAACACAAGTGCGAAAAGTGGTTTTTCAACACTAACACAAGTGCGAAAAGTGATTTTTCAACAATAACACAAGTGCGAAAAGTGGTTTTTCACACTGATACAAGTGCAAAAGTGGTTTCCTGCACCAACACAAGTGCGAAAAGTGGTTTTTCAACACTAACACAAGTGCGAAAATTGGTTTTTCAACACTAACGCAAGTGCGAAAAGTGTTTTTTCAACACTAACACAAGTGCGAAAAGTGTTTTTTCCACACTAATACAAGTACAAAAGTGGTTTCCTGCACCAACACAAGTGCGAAAAGTGGTTTTTCAACACCAACACAAGTGCAAAAAGTGGTTTTTCAACACTAATACAAGTGCAAAAGTGGTTTCCTGCACCAACACAAGTGCGAAAAGTGGTTTTTCAACACTAACACAAGTGCGAAAAGTGGTTTTTCAACACTAACACAAGTGCGAAAAGTGGTTTTTCCACACTAATACAAGTGCAAAAGTGGTTTCCTGCACCAACACAAGTGCGAAAAGTGGTTTTTCAACACTAACACAAGTGCGAAAAGTGGTTTTTCAACACTAATACAAGTGCAAAAGTGGTTTCCTGCACCAACACAAGTGCGAAAAGTGGTTTTTCAACACTAACACAAGTGCGAAAAGTGGTTTTTCAACACTAACACAAGTGCGAAAAGTGGTTTTTCCACACTAATACAAGTGCAAAAGTGGTTTTTCCTGCACCAACACAAGTGCGAAAAGTGGTTTTTAACACTAACACAAGTGCGAAAAGTGGTTTTTCAACACTATCACAAGTGCAAAAAGGGTTTTTTCCACATTAATACAAGTGCAAAAGTGGTTTCCTGCACCAACACAAGTGCGAAAAGTGGTTTTTCAACACCAACACAAGTGCGAAAAGTGGTTTTTCAACACTAACACAAGTGCGAAAAGTGGTTTTTCAACACTAATACCAGTGCAAAAGTGGTTTCCTGCACCAACACAAGTGCGAAAAGTGGTTTTTCAACACTAACACAAGTGCGAAAAGTGGTTTTTCAACACTAACACAAGTGCGAAAAGTGGTTTTTCCACACTAATACAAGTGCAAAAGTGGTTTCCTGCACCAACACAAATGCAAAAAGTGGTTTTTCAACACTAACACAAGTGCGAAAAGTGGTTTTTCAACACTATCACAAGTGCAAAAAGTGTTTTTTCCACACTAATACAAGTGCAAAAGTGGTTTTCTGCACCAACACAGGTGCAAAAAGTGTTTTTTCAACACTAACGCAAGTGCGAAAAGTGGTTTTTCAACACTAACACAAGTGCGAAAAGTGGTTTTTCCACACTAATACAAGTGCAAAAGTGGTTTCCTGCACCAACACAAGTGCGAAAAGTGGTTTTTCAACACTAACACAAGTGCAAAAAGTGGTTTTTCAACACTAATACAAGTGCAAAAGTGGTTTCCTGCACCAACACAAGTGCGAAAAGTGGTTTTTCAACACTAACACAAGTGCGAAAAGTGGTTTTTCAACACTAACACAAGTGCGAAAAGTGGTTTTTCCACACTAATACAAGTGCAAAAGTGGTTTCCTGCACCAACACAAGTGCGAAAAGTGGTTTTTCAACACTAACACAAGTGCGAAAAGTGGTTTTTCAACACTAATACAAGTGCAAAAGTGGTTTCCTGCACCAACACAAGTGCGAAAAGTGGTTTTTCAACACTAACACAAGTGCGAAAAGTGGTTTTTCAACACTAACACAAGTGCGAAAAGTGGTTTTTCCACACTAATACAAGTGCAAAAGTGGTTTTTCCTGCACCAACACAAGTGCGAAAAGTGGTTTTTAACACTAACACAAGTGCGAAAAGTGGTTTTTCAACACTAACACAAGTGCAAAAAGTGGTTTTTCCACATTAATACAAGTGCAAAAGTGGTTTCCTGCACCAACACAAGTGCGAAAAGTGGTTTTTCAACACTAACACAAGTGCAAAAAGTGGTTTTTCAACACTAATACAAGTGCAAAAGTGGTTTCCTGCACCAACACGAGTGCGAAAAGTGGTTTTTCAACACTAACACAAGTGCGAAAAGTGGTTTTTCAACACTAACACAAGTGCGAAAAGTGGTTTTTCCACACTAATACAAGTGCAAAAGTGGTTTCCTGCACCAACACAAGTGCGAAAAGTGGTTTTTCAACACTAACACAAGTGCGAAAAGTGGTTTTTCAACACTAATACAAGTGCAAAAGTGGTTTCCTGCACCAACACAAGTGCGAAAAGTGGTTTTTCAACACTAACACAAGTGCGAAAAGTGGTTTTTCAACACTAACACAAGTGCGAAAAGTGGTTTTTCCACACTAATACAAGTGCAAAAGTGGTTTTTCCTGCACCAACACAAATGCGAAAAGTGGTTTTTAACACTAACACAAGTGCGAAAAGTGGTTTTTCAACACTATCACAAGTGCAAAAAGGGTTTTTTCCACATTAATACAAGTGCAAAAGTGGTTTCCTGCACCAACACAAGTGCGAAAAGTGGTTTTTCAACACCAACACAAGTGCGAAAAGTGGTTTTTCAACACTAACACAAGTGCGAAAAGTGGTTTTTCAACACTAATACAAGTGCAAAAGTGGTTTCCTGCACCAACACAAGTGCGAAAAGTGGTTTTTCAACACTAACACAAGTGCGAAAAGTGGTTTTTCAACACTAACACAAGTGCGAAAAGTGGTTTTTCCACACTAATACAAGTGCAAAAGTGGTTTCCTGCACCAACACAAATGCAAAAAGTGGTTTTTCAACACTAACACAAGTGCGAAAAGTGGTTTTTCAACACTATCACAAGTGCAAAAAGTGTTTTTTCCACACTAATACAAGTGCAAAAGTGGTTTTCTGCACCAACACAGGTGCAAAAAGTGTTTTTTCAACACTAACGCAAGTGCGAAAAGTGGTTTTTCAACACTAACACAAGTGCGAAAAGTGGTTTTTCCACACTAATACAAGTGCAAAAGTGGTTTCCTGCACCAACACAAGTGCGAAAAGTGGTTTTTCAACACTAACACAAGTGCGAAAAGTGGTTTTTCAACACTAACACAAGTGCGAAAAGTGGTTTTTCCACACTAATACAAGTGCAAAAGTGGTTTCCTGCACCAACACAAATGCAAAAAGTGGTTTTTCAACACTAACACAAGTGCGAAAAGTGGTTTTTCAACACTATCACAAGTGCAAAAAGTGTTTTTTCCACACTAATACAAGTGCAAAAGTGGTTTTCTGCACCAACACAGGTGCAAAAAGTGTTTTTTCAACACTAACGCAAGTGCGAAAAGTGGTTTTTCAACACTAACACAAGTGCGAAAAGTGGTTTTTCCACACTAATACAAGTGCAAAAGTGGTTTCCTGCACCAACACAAGTGCGAAAAGTGGTTTTTCAACACTAACACACGTGCGAAAAGTGGTTTTTCAACACTATCACAAGTGCAAAAGTGTTTTTTCAACACTAATACAAGTGCAAAAGTGGTTTTTCAACACTAACACAAGTGCGAAAAGTGGTTTTTCAACACTATCACAAGTGCAAAAAGTGTTTTTTCCACACTAATACAAGTACAAAAGTGGTTTCCTGCACCAACACAAGTGCGAAAAGTGGTTTTTCAACACTAACACAAGTGCGAAAAGTGGTTTTTCAACACTAACACAAGTGCGAAAAGTGGTTTTTCAACACTATCACAAGTGCAAAAAGTGTTTTTTGCACACTAATACAAGTGCAAAAGTGGTTTCCTGCACCAACTCAAGTGCGAAAAGTGGTTTTTCAACACTAACACAAGTGCGAAAAGTGGTTTTTCACCACTAACACAAGTGCGAAAAGTGTTTTTTCCACACTAATACAAGTGCGAAAAGTGGTTTTTCAACACTAACACAAGTGCGAAAAGTGGTTTTTCCACACTAATACAAGTGCAAAAGTGGTTTCCTGCACCAACACAAGTGCGAAAAGTGGTTTTTCAACACTAACACAAGTGCGAAAAGTGGTTTTTCAACACTAATACAAGTGCAAAAGTGGTTTCCTGCACCAACACAAGTGCGAAAAGTGGTTTTTCAACACTAACACAAGTGCGAAAAGTGGTTTTTCAACACTATCACAAGTGCAAAAAGTGTTTTTTCCACATTAATGCAAGTGCAAAAGTGGTTTCCTGCACCAACACAAGTGCGAAAAGTGGTTTTTCAACACTAACACAAGTGCGAAACGTGGTTTTTCAACACTAACACAAGTGCGAAAAGTGGTTTTTCCACACTAATACAAGTGCAAAAGTGGTTTCCTGCACCAACACAAGTGCGAAAAGTGGTTTTTCAACACTAACACAAGTGCGAAAAGTGGTTTTTCAACACTATCGCAAGTGCAAAAAGTGTTTTTCCACACTAATACAAGTGCAAAAGTGGTTTCCTGCACCAACACAAGTGCGAAAAGTGGTTTTTCAACACTAACACAAGTGCGAAAAGTGGTTTTTCAACACTATCACAAGTGCAAAAAGTGTTTTTTCCACACTAATACAAGTGCAAAAGTGGTTTCCTGCACCAACACAAGTGCGAAAAGTGGTTTTCAACACTAACACAAGTGCGAAAAGTTGTTTTTCAACACTAACACAAGTGCGAAAAGTGGTTTTCCACACTAATACAAGTGCAAAAGTGGTTTCCTGCACCAACACAAGTGCGAAAAGTGGTTTTTCAACACTAACACAAGTGCGAAAAGTGGTTTTTCAACACTATCACAAGTGCAAAAAGTGTTTTTTCCCCACTAATACAAGTGCAAAAGTGGTTTCCTGCACCAACACAAGTGCGAAAAGTGGTTTTTCAACACTAACACAAGTGCAAAAAGTGGGTTTTTCAACACTAACACAAGTGCGAAAAGTGGTTTTTCCACACTAATACAAGTGCAAAAGTGGTTTCCTGCACCAACACAAGTGCGAAAAGTGGTTTTTCAACACTAACACAAGTGCGAAAAGTGGTTTTTCAACACTAACACAAGTGCGAAAAGTGATTTTTCAACAATAACACAAGTGCGAAAAGTGGTTTTTCCACACTGATACAAGTGCAAAAGTGGTTTCCTGCACCAACACAAGTGCGAAAAGTGGTTTTTCAACACTAACACAAGTGCGAAAATTGGTTTTTCAACACTAACACAAGTGCGAAAAGTGTTTTTTCAACACTAACACAAGTGCGAAAAGTGTTTTTTCCACACTAATACAAGTACAAAAGTGGTTTCCTGCACCAACACAAGTGCGAAAAGTGGTTTTTCAACACCAACACAAGTGCGAAAAGTGTTTTTTCCACACTAATACAAGTGCAAAAGTGGTTTCCTGCACCAACACAAGTGCGAAAAGTGTTTTTTCAACATTAACACAAGTGTGAAAAGTGGTTTTTCAACACTAACACAAGTGCGAAAAGTGGTTTTTCCACACTAATACAAGTGCAAAAGTGGTTTCCTGCACCAACACAAGTGCGAAAAGTGGTTTTTCAACATTAACACAAGTGCGAAAAGTGGTTTTTCAACACTAACACATATGCGAAAAGTGGGTTTTCAACACTATCACAAGTGCAAAAAGTGGTTTTTCCACACTAATACAAGTGCAAAAGTTGTTTCCTGCACCAACACAAGTGCGAAAAGTGGTTTTTCAACACGAACACAAGTGCGAAAAGTGGTTTTTCAACACTATCACAAGTGCAAAAAGTGTTTTTTCCACACTAATACAAGTGCAAAAGTGGTTTCCTGCACCAACACAAGTGCGAAAAGTGGTTTTTCAAAACTAACACAAGTGCGAAAAGTGTTTTTTCAACACTAACACAAGTGCGAAAAGTGGTTTTTGCACACTAACACAAGTGCAAAAGTGGTTTCCTGCACCAACACAAATGCGAAAAGTGGTTTTTCAACACGAACACAAGTGCGAAAAGTGTTTTTTCAACACTAACACAAGTGCGAAAAGTGTTTTTTCCACACTAATACAAGTGCAAAACTGGTTTCCTGCACCAACACAAGTGCGAAAAGTGGTTTTTCAAAACTAACTCAAGTGCGAAAATTGGTTTTTCAACACTAACACAAGTGCGAAAAGTGGTTTTTCAACACTAACACAAGTGCGAAAAGTGGTTTTTCCACACTAATACAAGTGCAAAAGTGGTTTCCTGCACCAACACAAGTGCGAAAAGTGGTTTTTCAACACTAACACAAGTGCGTAAAGTGGTTTTTCAACACTATCACAAGTGCAAAAAGTGTTTTTTCCACACTAATACAAGTGCAAAAGTGGTTTCCTGCACCAACACAAGTGCGAAAAGTGGTTTTTCAACACTAACACAAGTGCAAAAAGTGGTTTTTCCACACTAATACAAGTGCAAAAGTGGTTTCCTGCACCAACACAAGTGCGAAAAGTGGTTTTTCAACACTAACACAAGTGCGAAAAGTTGTTTTTCAACACTATCACAAGTGCAAAAAGTGTTTTTTCCACACTAATACAAGTGCAAAAGTGGTTTCCTGCACCAACACAAGTGCGAAAAGTGGTTTTTCAACACTAACACAAGTGCAAAAAGTGGGTTTTTCAACACTAACACAAGTGCGAAAAGTGGTTTTTCCTCACTAATACAAGTGCAAAAGTGGTTTCCTGCACCAACACAAGTGCGAAAAGTGGTTTTTCAACACTAACACAAGTGCGAAAAGTGGTTTTTCAACACTAACACAAGTGCGAAAAGTGATTTTTCAACAATAACACAAGTGCGAAAAGTGGTTTTTCCACACTGATACAAGTGCAAAAGTGGTTTCCTGCACCAACACAAGTGCGAAAAGTGGTTTTTCAACACTAACACAAGTGCGAAAATTGGTTTTTCAACACTAACACAAGTGCGAAAAGTGTTTTTTCAACACTAACACAAGTGCGAAAAGTGTTTTTTCCACACTAATACAAGTACAAAAGTGGTTTCCTGCACCAACACAAGTGCAAAAAGTGGTTTTTCAACACCAACACAAGTGCAAAAAGTGGTTTTTCAACACTAATACAAGTGCAAAAGTGGTTTCCTGCACCAACACAAGTGCGAAAAGTGGTTTTTCAACACTAACACAAGTGCGAAAAGTGGTTTTTCAACACTATCACAAGTGCAAAAAGTGTTTTTTCCACACTAATACAAGTGCAAAAGTGGTTTCCTGCACCAACACAAGTGCGAAAAGTGGTTTTCAACACTAACACAAGTGCGAAAAGTGGTTTTTCAACACTAACACAAGTGCGAAAAGTGGTTTTCCACACTAATACAAGTGCAAAAGTGGTTTCCTGCACCAACACAAGTGCGAAAAGTGGTTTTTCAACACTAACACAAGTGCGAAAAGTGGTTTTTCAACACTATCACAAGTGCAAAAAGTGTTTTTTCCCCACTAATACAAGTGCAAAAGTGGTTTCCTGCACCAACACAAGTGCGAAAAGTGGTTTTTCAACACTAACACAAGTGCAAAAATTGGGTTTTTCAACACTAACACAAGTGCGAAAAGTGGTTTTTCCACACTAATACAAGTGCAAAAGTGGTTTCCTGCACCAACACAAGTGCGAAAAGTGGTTTTTCAACACTAACACAAGTGCGAAAAGTGGTTTTTCAACACTAACACAAGTGCGAAAAGTGATTTTTCAACAATAACACAAGTGCGAAAAGTGGTTTTTCCACACTGATACAAGTGCAAAAGTGGTTTCCTGCACCAACACAAGTGCGAAAAGTGGTTTTTCAACACTAACACAAGTGCGAAAATTGGTTTTTCAACACTAACACAAGTGCGAAAAGTGTTTTTTCAACACTAACACAAGTGCGAAAAGTGTTTTTTCCACACTAATACAAGTACAAAAGTGGTTTCCTGCACCAACACAAGTGCGAAAAGTGGTTTTTCAACACCAACACAAGTGCGAAAAGTGTTTTTTCCACACTAATACAAGTGCAAAAGTGGTTTCCTGCACCAACACAAGTGCGAAAAGTGTTTTTTCAACATTAACACAAGTGTGAAAAGTGGTTTTTCAACACTAACACAAGTGCGAAAAGTGGTTTTTCCACACTAATACAAGTGCAAAAGTGGTTTCCTGCACCAACACAAGTGCGAAAAGTGGTTTTTCAACATTAACACAAGTGCGAAAAGTGGTTTTTCAACACTAACACATATGCGAAAAGTGGGTTTTCAACACTATCACAAGTGCAAAAAGTGGTTTTTCCACACTAATACAAGTGCAAAAGTTGTTTCCTGCACCGACACAAGTGCGAAAAGTGGTTTTTCAACACGAACACAAGTGCGAAAAGTGGTTTTTCAACACTATCACAAGTGCAAAAAGTGTTTTTTCCACACTAATACAAGTGCAAAAGTGGTTTCCTGCACCAACACAAGTGCGAAAAGTGGTTTTTCAAAACTAACACAAGTGCGAAAAGTGTTTTTTCAACACTAACACAAGTGCGAAAAGTGGTTTTTGCACACTAACACAAGTGCAAAAGTGGTTTCCTGCACCAACACAAATGCGAAAAGTGGTTTTTCAACACGAACACAAGTGCGAAAAGTGTTTTTTCAACACCAACACAAGTGCGAAAAGTGTTTTTTCCACACTAATACAAGTGCAAAACTGGTTTCCTGCACCAACACAAGTGCGAAAAGTGGTTTTTCAAAACTAACTCAAGTGCGAAAATTGGTTTTTCAACACTAACACAAGTGCGAAAAGTGGTTTTTCAACACTAACACAAGTGCGAAAAGTGGTTTTTCCACACTAATACAAGTGCAAAAGTGGTTTCCTGCACCAACACAAGTGCAAAAAGTGGTTTTTCAACACTAACACAAGTGCGTAAAGTGGTTTTTCAACACTATCACAAGTGCAAAAAGTGTTTTTTCCACACTAATACAAGTGCAAAAGTGGTTTCCTGCACCAACACAAGTGCGAAAAGTGGTTTTTCAACACTAACACAAGTGCAAAAAGTGGTTTTTCCACACTAATACAAGTGCAAAAGTGGTTTCCTGCACCAACACAAGTGCGAAAAGTGGTTTTTCAACACTAACACAAGTGCGAAAAGTTGTTTTTCAACACTATCACAAGTGCAAAAAGTGTTTTTTCCACACTAATACAAGTGCAAAAGTGGTTTCCTGCACCAACACAAGTGCGAAAAGTGGTTTTTCAACACTAACACAAGTGCAAAAAGTGGGTTTTTCAACACTAACACAAGTGCGAAAAGTGGTTTTTCCTCACTAATACAAGTGCAAAAGTGGTTTCCTGCACCAACACAAGTGCGAAAAGTGGTTTTTCAACACTAACACAAGTGCGAAAAGTGGTTTTTCAACACTAATACAAGTGCAAAAGTGGTTTCCTGCACCAACACAAGTGCGAAAAGTGGTTTTTCAACACTAACACAAGTGCGAAAAGTGGTTTTTCAACACTAACACAAGTGCGAAAAGTGGTTTTTCCACACTAATACAAGTGCAAAAGTGGTTTCCTGCACCAACACAAATGCAAAAAGTGGTTTTTCAACACTAACACAAGTGCGAAAAGTGGTTTTTCAACACTATCACAAGTGCAAAAAGTGTTTTTTCCACACTAATACAAGTGCAAAAGTGGTTTTCTGCACCAACACAGGTGCAAAAAGTGTTTTTTCAACACTAACGCAAGTGCGAAAAGTGGTTTTTCAACACTAACACAAGTGCGAAAAGTGGTTTTTCCACACTAATACAAGTGCAAAAGTGGTTTCCTGCACCAACACAAGTGCGAAAAGTGGTTTTTCAACACTAACACAAGTGCGAAAAGTGGTTTTTCAACACTAACACAAGTGCGAAAAGTGGTTTTTCCACACTAATACAAGTGCAAAAGTGGTTTCCTGCACCAACACAAATGCAAAAAGTGGTTTTTCAACACTAACACAAGTGCGAAAAGTGGTTTTTCAACACTATCACAAGTGCAAAAAGTGTTTTTTCCACACTAATACAAGTGCAAAAGTGGTTTTCTGCACCAACACAGGTGCAAAAAGTGTTTTTTCAACACTAACGCAAGTGCGAAAAGTGGTTTTTCAACACTAACACAAGTGCGAAAAGTGGTTTTTCCACACTAATACAAGTGCAAAAGTGGTTTCCTGCACCAACACAAGTGCGAAAAGTGGTTTTTCAACACTAACACACGTGCGAAAAGTGGTTTTTCAACACTATCACAAGTGCAAAAGTGTTTTTTCAACACTAATACAAGTGCAAAAGTGGTTTTTCAACACTAACACAAGTGCGAAAAGTGGTTTTTCAACACTATCACAAGTGCAAAAAGTGTTTTTTCCACACTAATACAAGTACAAAAGTGGTTTCCTGCACCAACACAAGTGCGAAAAGTGGTTTTTCAACACTAACACAAGTGCGAAAAGTGGTTTTTCAACACTAACACAAGTGCGAAAAGTGGTTTTTCAACACTATCACAAGTGCAAAAAGTGTTTTTTGCACACTAATACAAGTGCAAAAGTGGTTTCCTGCACCAACTCAAGTGCGAAAAGTGGTTTTTCAACACTAACACAAGTGCGAAAAGTGGTTTTTCACCACTAACACAAGTGCGAAAAGTGTTTTTTCCACACTAATACAAGTGCGAAAAGTGGTTTTTCAACACTAACACAAGTGCGAAAAGTGGTTTTTCCACACTAATACAAGTGCAAAAGTGGTTTCCTGCACCAACACAAGTGCGAAAAGTGGTTTTTCAACACTAACACAAGTGCGAAAAGTGGTTTTTCAACACTAATACAAGTGCAAAAGTGGTTTCCTGCACCAACACAAGTGCGAAAAGTGGTTTTTCAACACTAACACAAGTGCGAAAAGTGGTTTTTCAACACTATCACAAGTGCAAAAAGTGTTTTTTCCACATTAATGCAAGTGCAAAAGTGGTTTCCTGCACCAACACAAGTGCGAAAAGTGGTTTTTCAACACTAACACAAGTGCGAAACGTGGTTTTTCAACACTAACACAAGTGCGAAAAGTGGTTTTTCCACACTAATACAAGTGCAAAAGTGGTTTCCTGCACCAACACAAGTGCGAAAAGTGGTTTTTCAACACTAACACAAGTGCGAAAAGTGGTTTTTCAACACTATCGCAAGTGCAAAAAGTGTTTTTCCACACTAATACAAGTGCAAAAGTGGTTTCCTGCACCAACACAAGTGCGAAAAGTGGTTTTTCAACACTAACACAAGTGCGAAAAGTGGTTTTTCAACACTATCACAAGTGCAAAAAGTGTTTTTTCCACACTAATACAAGTGCAAAAGTGGTTTCCTGCACCAACACAAGTGCGAAAAGTGGTTTTCAACACTAACACAAGTGCGAAAAGTTGTTTTTCAACACTAACACAAGTGCGAAAAGTGGTTTTCCACACTAATACAAGTGCAAAAGTGGTTTCCTGCACCAACACAAGTGCGAAAAGTGGTTTTTCAACACTAACACAAGTGCGAAAAGTGGTTTTTCAACACTATCACAAGTGCAAAAAGTGTTTTTTCCCCACTAATACAAGTGCAAAAGTGGTTTCCTGCACCAACACAAGTGCGAAAAGTGGTTTTTCAACACTAACACAAGTGCAAAAAGTGGGTTTTTCAACACTAACACAAGTGCGAAAAGTGGTTTTTCCACACTAATACAAGTGCAAAAGTGGTTTCCTGCACCAACACAAGTGCGAAAAGTGGTTTTTCAACACTAACACAAGTGCGAAAAGTGGTTTTTCAACACTAACACAAGTGCGAAAAGTGATTTTTCAACAATAACACAAGTGCGAAAAGTGGTTTTTCCACACTGATACAAGTGCAAAAGTGGTTTCCTGCACCAACACAAGTGCGAAAAGTGGTTTTTCAACACTAACACAAGTGCGAAAATTGGTTTTTCAACACTAACACAAGTGCGAAAAGTGTTTTTTCAACACTAACACAAGTGCGAAAAGTGTTTTTTCCACACTAATACAAGTACAAAAGTGGTTTCCTGCACCAACACAAGTGCGAAAAGTGGTTTTTCAACACCAACACAAGTGCGAAAAGTGTTTTTTCCACACTAATACAAGTGCAAAAGTGGTTTCCTGCACCAACACAAGTGCGAAAAGTGTTTTTTCAACATTAACACAAGTGTGAAAAGTGGTTTTTCAACACTAACACAAGTGCGAAAAGTGGTTTTTCCACACTAATACAAGTGCAAAAGTGGTTTCCTGCACCAACACAAGTGCGAAAAGTGGTTTTTCAACATTAACACAAGTGCGAAAAGTGGTTTTTCAACACTAACACATATGCGAAAAGTGGGTTTTCAACACTATCACAAGTGCAAAAAGTGGTTTTTCCACACTAATACAAGTGCAAAAGTTGTTTCCTGCACCAACACAAGTGCGAAAAGTGGTTTTTCAACACGAACACAAGTGCGAAAAGTGGTTTTTCAACACTATCACAAGTGCAAAAAGTGTTTTTTCCACACTAATACAAGTGCAAAAGTGGTTTCCTGCACCAACACAAGTGCGAAAAGTGGTTTTTCAAAACTAACACAAGTGCGAAAAGTGTTTTTTCAACACTAACACAAGTGCGAAAAGTGGTTTTTGCACACTAACACAAGTGCAAAAGTGGTTTCCTGCACCAACACAAATGCGAAAAGTGGTTTTTCAACACGAACACAAGTGCGAAAAGTGTTTTTTCAACACTAACACAAGTGCGAAAAGTGTTTTTTCCACACTAATACAAGTGCAAAACTGGTTTCCTGCACCAACACAAGTGCGAAAAGTGGTTTTTCAAAACTAACTCAAGTGCGAAAATTGGTTTTTCAACACTAACACAAGTGCGAAAAGTGGTTTTTCAACACTAACACAAGTGCGAAAAGTGGTTTTTCCACACTAATACAAGTGCAAAAGTGGTTTCCTGCACCAACACAAGTGCGAAAAGTGGTTTTTCAACACTAACACAAGTGCGTAAAGTGGTTTTCAACACTATCACAAGTGCAAAAAGTGTTTTTTCCACACTAATGCAAGTGCAAAAGTGGTTTCCTGCACCAACACAAGTGCGAAAAGTGGTTTTTCAACACTAACACAAGTGCAAAAAGTGGTTTTTCCACACTAATACAAGTGCAAAAGTGGTTTCCTGCACCAACACAAGTGCGAAAAGTGGTTTTTCAACACTAACACAAGTGCGAAAAGTTGTTTTTCAACACTATCACAAGTGCAAAAAGTGTTTTTTCCACACTAATACAAGTGCAAAAGTGGTTTCCTGCACCAACACAAGTGCGAAAAGTGGTTTTTCAACACTAACACAAGTGCAAAAAGTGGGTTTTTCAACACTAACACAAGTGCGAAAAGTGGTTTTTCCTCACTAATACAAGTGCAAAAGTGGTTTCCTGCATCAACACAAGTGCGAAAAGTGGTTTTTCAACACTAACACAAGTGCGAAAAGTGGTTTTTCAACACTAACACAAGTGCGAAAAGTGATTTTTCAACAATAACACAAGTGTGAAAAGTGGTTTTTCCACACTGATACAAGTGCAAAAGTGGTTTCCTGCACCAACACAAGTGCGAAAAGTGGTTTTTCAACACTAACACAAGTGCGAAAATTGGTTTTTCAACACTAACACAAGTGCGAAAAGTGTTTTTTCAACACCAACACAAGTGCGAAAAGTGTTTTTTCCACACTAATACAAGTACAAAAGTGGTTTCCTGCACCAACACAAGTGCAAAAAGTGGTTTTTCAACACCAACACAAGTGCAAAAAGTGGTTTTTCAACACTAATACAAGTGCAAAAGTGGTTTCCTGCACCAACACAAGTGCGAAAAGTGGTTTTTCAACACTAACACAAGTGCGAAAAGTGGTTTTTCAACACTATCACAAGTGCAAAAAGTGTTTTTTCCACACTAATACAAGTGCAAAAGTGGTTTCCTGCACCAACACAAGTGCGAAAAGTGGTTTTCAACACTAACACAAGTGCGAAAAGTGGTTTTTCAACACTAACACAAGTGCGAAAAGTGGTTTTCCACACTAATACAAGTGCAAAAGTGGTTTCCTGCACCAACACAAGTGCGAAAAGTGGTTTTTCAACACTAACACAAGTGCGAAAAGTGGTTTTTCAACACTATCACAAGTGCAAAAAGTGTTTTTTCCCCACTAATACAAGTGCAAAAGTGGTTTCCTGCACCAACACAAGTGCGAAAAGTGGTTTTTCAACACTAACACAAGTGCAAAAATTGGGTTTTTCAACACTAACACAAGTGCGAAAAGTGGTTTTTCCACACTAATACAAGTGCAAAAGTGGTTTCCTGCACCAACACAAGTGCGAAAAGTGGTTTTTCACCACTAACACAAGTGCGAAAAGTGGTTTTTCAACACTAACACAAGTGCGAAAAGTGATTTTTCAACAATAACACAAGTGCGAAAAGTGGTTTTTCCACACTGATACAAGTGCAAAAGTGGTTTCCTGCACCAACACAAGTGCGAAAAGTGGTTTTTCAACACTAACACAAGTGCGAAAATTGGTTTTTCAACACTAACACAAGTGCGAAAAGTGTTTTTTCAACACTAACACAAGTGCGGAAAGTGTTTTTTCCACACTAATACAAGTGCAAAAGTGGTTTCCTGCACCAACACAAGTGCGAAAAGTGGTTTTTCAACACTAACACAAGTGCGTAAAGTGGTTTTTCAACACTATCACAAGTGCAAAAAGTGTTTTTTCCACACTAATACAAGTGCAAAAGTGGTTTCCTGCACCAACACAAGTGCGAAAAGTGGTTTTTCAACACTAACACAAGTGCAAAAAGTGGTTTTTCCACACTAATACAAGTGCAAAAGTGGTTTCCTGCACCAACACAAGTGCGAAAAGTGGTTTTTCAACACTAACACAAGTGCGAAAAGTTGTTTTTCAACACTATCACAAGTGCAAAAAGTGTTTTTTCCACACTAATACAAGTGCAAAAGTGGTTTCCTGCACCAACACAAGTGCGAAAAGTGGTTTTTCAACACTAACACAAGTGCAAAAAGTGGGTTTTTCAACACTAACACAAGTGCGAAAAGTGGTTTTTCCTCACTAATACAAGTGCAAAAGTGGTTTCCTGCACCAACACAAGTGCGAAAAGTGGTTTTTCAACACTAACACAAGTGCGAAAAGTGGTTTTTCAACACTAACACAAGTGCGAAAAGTGATTTTTCAACAATAACACAAGTGCGAAAAGTGGTTTTTCCACACTGATACAAGTGCAAAAGTGGTTTCCTGCACCAACACAAGTGCGAAAAGTGGTTTTTCAACACTAACACAAGTGCGAAAATTGGTTTTTCAACACTAACACAAGTGCGAAAAGTGTTTTTTCAACACTAACACAAGTGCGAAAAGTGTTTTTTCCACACTAATACAAGTACAAAAGTGGTTTCCTGCACCAACACAAGTGCAAAAAGTGGTTTTTCAACACCAACACAAGTGCAAAAAGTGGTTTTTCAACACTAATACAAGTGCAAAAGTGGTTTCCTGCACCAACACAAGTGCGAAAAGTGGTTTTTCAACACTAACACAAGTGCGAAAAGTGGTTTTTCAACACTATCACAAGTGCAAAAAGTGTTTTTTCCACACTAATACAAGTGCAAAAGTGGTTTCCTGCACCAACACAAGTGCCAAAAGTGGTTTTCAACACTAACACAAGTGCGAAAAGTGGTTTTTCAACACTAACACAAGTGCGAAAAGTGGTTTTCCACACTAATACAAGTGCAAAAGTGGTTTCCTGCACCAACACAAGTGCGAAAAGTGGTTTTTCAACACTAACACAAGTGCGAAAAGTGGTTTTTCAACACTATCACAAGTGCAAAAAGTGTTTTTTCCCCACTAATACAAGTGCAAAAGTGGTTTCCTGCACCAACACAAGTGCGAAAAGTGGTTTTTCAACACTAACACAAGTGCAAAAATTGGGTTTTTCAACACTAACACAAGTGCGAAAAGTGGTTTTTCCACACTAATACAAGTGCAAAAGTGGTTTCCTGCACCAACACAAGTGCGAAAAGTGGTTTTTCAACACTAACACAAGTGCGAAAAGTGGTTTTTCAACACTAACACAAGTGCGAAAAGTGATTTTTCAACAATAACACAAGTGCGAAAAGTGGTTTTTCCACACTGATACAAGTGCAAAAGTGGTTTCCTGCACCAACACAAGTGCGAAAAGTGGTTTTTCAACACTAACACAAGTGCGAAAATTGGTTTTTCAACACTAACACAAGTGCGAAAAGTGTTTTTTCAACACTAACACAAGTGCGAAAAGTGTTTTTTCCACACTAATACAAGTACAAAAGTGGTTTCCTGCACCAACACAAGTGCGAAAAGTGGTTTTTCAACACCAACACAAGTGCGAAAAGTGTTTTTTCCACACTAATACAAGTGCAAAAGTGGTTTCCTGCACCAACACAAGTGCGAAAAGTGTTTTTTCAACATTAACACAAGTGTGAAAAGTGGTTTTTCAACACTAACACAAGTGCGAAAAGTGGTTTTTCCACACTAATACAAGTGCAAAAGTGGTTTCCTGCACCAACACAAGTGCGAAAAGTGGTTTTTCAACATTAACACAAGTGCGAAAAGTGGTTTTTCAACACTAACACATATGCGAAAAGTTGTTTTTGAACACTATCACAAGTGCAAAAAGTGTTTTTTCCACACTAATACAAGTGCAAAAGTGGTTTCCTGCACCAACACAAGTGCGAAAAGTGGTTTTTCAACACTAACACAAGTGCCAAAAGTGGGTTTTTCAACACTAACACAAGTGCGAAAAGTGGTTTTTCCTCACTAATACAAGTGCAAAAGTGGTTTCCTGCACCAACACAAGTGCGAAAAGTGGTTTTTCAACACTAACACAAGTGCGAAAAGTGGTTTTTCAACACTAACACAAGTGCGAAAAGTGATTTTTCAACAATAACACAAGTGCGAAAAGTGGTTTTTCCACACTGATACAAGTGCAAAAGTGGTTTCCTGCACCAACACAAGTGCGAAAAGTGGTTTTTCAACACTAACACAAGTGCGAAAATTGGTTTTTCAACACTAACACAAGTGCGAAAAGTGTTTTTTCAACACTAACACAAGTGCGAAAAGTGTTTTTTCCACACTAATACAAGTAGAAAAGTGGTTTCCTGCACCAACACAAGTGCGAAAAGTGGTTTTTCAACACCAACACAAGTGCAAAAAGTGGTTTTTCAACACTAACACAAGTGCGAAAAGTGGTTTTTCAACACTATCACAAGTGCAAAAAGTGTTTTTTCCACACTAATACAAGTGCAAAAGTGGTTTCCTGCACCAACACAAGTGCGAAAAGTGGTTTTTCAACACTAACACAAGTGCGAAAAGTGGTTTTTCAACACTAACACAAGTGCGAAAAGTGGTTTTCCACACTAATACAAGTGCAAAAGTGGTTTCCTGCACCAACACAAGTGCGAAAAGTGGTTTTTCAACACTAACACAAGTGCGAAAAGTGGTTTTTCAACACTATCACAAGTGCAAAAAGTGTTTTTTCCACACTAATACAAGTGCAAAAGTGGTTTCCTGCACCAACACAAGTGCGAAAAGTGGTTTTTCAACACTAACACAAGTGCGAAAAGTGGTTTTTCAACACTAACACAAGTGCGAAAAGTGATTTTTCAACAATAACACAATTGCGAAAAGTGGTTTTTCCACACTGATACAAGTGCAAAAGTGGTTTCCTGCACCAACACAAGTGCGAAAAGTGGTTTTTCAACACTAACACAAGTGCGAAAATTGGTTTTTCAACACTAACACAAGTGCGAAAAGTGTTTTTTCAACACTAACACAAGTGCGAAAAGTGTTTTTTCCACACTAATACAAGTACAAAAGTGGTTTCCTGCACCAACACAAGTGCGAAAAGTGGTTTTTCAACACCAACACAAGTGCAAAAAGTGGTTTTTCCACACTAATACAAGTGCAAAAGTGGTTTCCTGCACCAACACAAGTGCGAAAAGTGGTTTTTCACCACTAACACAAGTGCGAAAAGTGGTTTTTCAACACTAACACAAGTGCGAAAAGTGATTTTTCAACAATAACACAAGTGCGAAAAGTGGTTTTTCCACACTGATACAAGTGCAAAAGTGGTTTCCTGCACCAACACAAGTGCGAAAAGTGGTTTTTCAACACTAACACAAGTGCGAAAATTGGTTTTTCAACACTAACACAAGTGCGAAAAGTGTTTTTTCAACACTAACACAAGTGCGGAAAGTGTTTTTTCCACACTAATACAAGTGCAAAAGTGGTTTCCTGCACCAACACAAGTGCGAAAAGTGGTTTTTCAACACTAACACAAGTGCGTAAAGTGGTTTTTCAACACTATCACAAGTGCAAAAAGTGTTTTTTCCACACTAATACAAGTGCAAAAGTGGTTTCCTGCACCAACACAAGTGCGAAAAGTGGTTTTTCAACACTAACACAAGTGCAAAAAGTGGTTTTTCCACACTAATACAAGTGCAAAAGTGGTTTCCTGCACCAACACAAGTGCGAAAAGTGGTTTTTCAACACTAACACAAGTGCGAAAAGTTGTTTTTCAACACTATCACAAGTGCAAAAAGTGTTTTTTCCACACTAATACAAGTGCAAAAGTGGTTTCCTGCACCAACACAAGTGCGAAAAGTGGTTTTTCAACACTAACACAAGTGCAAAAAGTGGGTTTTTCAACACTAACACAAGTGCGAAAAGTGGTTTTTCCTCACTAATACAAGTGCAAAAGTGGTTTCCTGCACCAACACAAGTGCGAAAAGTGGTTTTTCAACACTAACACAAGTGCGAAAAGTGGTTTTTCAACACTAACACAAGTGCGAAAAGTGATTTTTCAACAATAACACAAGTGCGAAAAGTGGTTTTTCCACACTGATACAAGTGCAAAAGTGGTTTCCTGCACCAACACAAGTGCGAAAAGTGGTTTTTCAACACTAACACAAGTGCGAAAATTGGTTTTTCAACACTAACACAAGTGCGAAAAGTGTTTTTTCAACACTAACACAAGTGCGAAAAGTGTTTTTTCCACACTAATACAAGTACAAAAGTGGTTTCCTGCACCAACACAAGTGCAAAAAGTGGTTTTTCAACACCAACACAAGTGCAAAAAGTGGTTTTTCAACACTAATACAAGTGCAAAAGTGGTTTCCTGCACCAACACAAGTGCGAAAAGTGGTTTTTCAACACTAACACAAGTGCGAAAAGTGGTTTTTCAACACTATCACAAGTGCAAAAAGTGTTTTTTCCACACTAATACAAGTGCAAAAGTGGTTTCCTGCACCAACACAAGTGCCAAAAGTGGTTTTCAACACTAACACAAGTGCGAAAAGTGGTTTTTCAACACTAACACAAGTGCGAAAAGTGGTTTTCCACACTAATACAAGTGCAAAAGTGGTTTCCTGCACCAACACAAGTGCGAAAAGTGGTTTTTCAACACTAACACAAGTGCGAAAAGTGGTTTTTCAACACTATCACAAGTGCAAAAAGTGTTTTTTCCCCACTAATACAAGTGCAAAAGTGGTTTCCTGCACCAACACAAGTGCGAAAAGTGGTTTTTCAACACTAACACAAGTGCAAAAATTGGGTTTTTCAACACTAACACAAGTGCGAAAAGTGGTTTTTCCACACTAATACAAGTGCAAAAGTGGTTTCCTGCACCAACACAAGTGCGAAAAGTGGTTTTTCAACACTAACACAAGTGCGAAAAGTGGTTTTTCAACACTAACACAAGTGCGAAAAGTGATTTTTCAACAATAACACAAGTGCGAAAAGTGGTTTTTCCACACTGATACAAGTGCAAAAGTGGTTTCCTGCACCAACACAAGTGCGAAAAGTGGTTTTTCAACACTAACACAAGTGCGAAAATTGGTTTTTCAACACTAACACAAGTGCGAAAAGTGTTTTTTCAACACTAACACAAGTGCGAAAAGTGTTTTTTCCACACTAATACAAGTACAAAAGTGGTTTCCTGCACCAACACAAGTGCGAAAAGTGGTTTTTCAACACCAACACAAGTGCGAAAAGTGTTTTTTCCACACTAATACAAGTGCAAAAGTGGTTTCCTGCACCAACACAAGTGCGAAAAGTGTTTTTTCAACATTAACACAAGTGTGAAAAGTGGTTTTTCAACACTAACACAAGTGCGAAAAGTGGTTTTTCCACACTAATACAAGTGCAAAAGTGGTTTCCTGCACCAACACAAGTGCGAAAAGTGGTTTTTCAACATTAACACAAGTGCGAAAAGTGGTTTTTCAACACTAACACATATGCGAAAAGTTGTTTTTGAACACTATCACAAGTGCAAAAAGTGTTTTTTCCACACTAATACAAGTGCAAAAGTGGTTTCCTGCACCAACACAAGTGCGAAAAGTGGTTTTTCAACACTAACACAAGTGCAAAAAGTGGGTTTTTCAACACTAACACAAGTGCGAAAAGTGGTTTTTCCTCACTAATACAAGTGCAAAAGTGGTTTCCTGCACCAACACAAGTGCGAAAAGTGGTTTTTCAACACTAACACAAGTGCGAAAAGTGGTTTTTCAACACTAACACAAGTGCGAAAAGTGATTTTTCAACAATAACACAAGTGCGAAAAGTGGTTTTTCCACACTGATACAAGTGCAAAAGTGGTTTCCTGCACCAACACAAGTGCGAAAAGTGGTTTTTCAACACTAACACAAGTGCGAAAATTGGTTTTTCAACACTAACACAAGTGCGAAAAGTGTTTTTTCAACACTAACACAAGTGCGAAAAGTGTTTTTTCCACACTAATACAAGTAGAAAAGTGGTTTCCTGCACCAACACAAGTGCGAAAAGTGGTTTTTCAACACCAACACAAGTGCAAAAAGTGGTTTTTCAACACTAACACAAGTGCGAAAAGTGGTTTTTCAACACTATCACAAGTGCAAAAAGTGTTTTTTCCACACTAATACAAGTGCAAAAGTGGTTTCCTGCACCAACACAAGTGCGAAAAGTGGTTTTTCAACACTAACACAAGTGCGAAAAGTGGTTTTTCAACACTAACACAAGTGCGAAAAGTGGTTTTCCACACTAATACAAGTGCAAAAGTGGTTTCCTGCACCAACACAAGTGCGAAAAGTGGTTTTTCAACACTAACACAAGTGCGAAAAGTGGTTTTTCAACACTATCACAAGTGCAAAAAGTGTTTTTTCCACACTAATACAAGTGCAAAAGTGGTTTCCTGCACCAACACAAGTGCGAAAAGTGGTTTTTCAACACTAACACAAGTGCAAAAAGTGGGTTTTTCAACACTAACACAAGTGCGAAAAGTGGTTTTTCCACACTAATACAAGTGCAAAAGTGGTTTCCTGCACCAACACAAGTGCGAAAAGTGGTTTTTCAACACTAACACAAGTGCGAAAAGTGGTTTTTCAACACTAACACAAGTGCGAAAAGTGATTTTTCAACAATAACACAATTGCGAAAAGTGGTTTTTCCACACTGATACAAGTGCAAAAGTGGTTTCCTGCACCAACACAAGTGCGAAAAGTGGTTTTTCAACACTAACACAAGTGCGAAAATTGGTTTTTCAACACTAACACAAGTGCGAAAAGTGTTTTTTCAACACTAACACAAGTGCGAAAAGTGTTTTTTCCACACTAATACAAGTACAAAAGTGGTTTCCTGCACCAACACAAGTGCGAAAAGTGGTTTTTCAACACCAACACAAGTGCAAAAAGTGGTTTTTCAACACTAATACAAGTGCAAAAGTGGTTTCCTGCACCAACACAAGTGCGAAAAGTGGTTTTTCAACACTAACACAAGTGCGAAAAGTGGTTTTTCAACACTAACACAAGTGCGAAAAGTGGTTTTTCCACACTAATACAAGTGCAAAAGTGGTTTCCTGCACCAACACAAGTGCGAAAAGTGGTTTTTCAACACTAACACAAGTGCGAAAAGTGGTTTTTCAACACTAATACAAGTGCAAAAGTGGTTTCCTGCACCAACACAAGTGCGAAAAGTGGTTTTTCAACACTAACACAAGTGCGAAAAGTGGTTTTTCAACACTAACACAAGTGCAAAAAGTGGTTTTTCCACACTAATACAAGTGCAAAAGTGGTTTTCCTGCACCAACACAAGTGCGAAAAGTGGTTTTTCAACACTAACACAAGTGCGAAAAGTGGTTTTTCAACACTATCTCAAGTGCAAAAAGGGTTTTTTCCACACTATTACAAGTGCAAAAGTGGTTTCCTGCACCAACACAAGTGCGAAAAGTGGTTTTTCAACACTAACACAAGTGCAAAAATTGGGTTTTTCAACACTAACACAAGTGCGAAAAGTGGTTTTTCCACACTAATACAAGTGCAAAAGTGGTTTCCTGCACCAACACAAGTGCGAAAAGTGGTTTTTCACCACTAACACAAGTGCGAAAAGTGGTTTTTCAACACTAACACAAGTGCGAAAAGTGATTTTTCAACAATAACACAAGTGCGAAAAGTGGTTTTTCCACACTGATACAAGTGCAAAAGTGGTTTCCTGCACCAACACAAGTGCGAAAAGTGGTTTTTCAACACTAACACAAGTGCGAAAATTGGTTTTTCAACACTAACACAAGTGCGAAAAGTGTTTTTTCAACACTAACACAAGTGCGGAAAGTGTTTTTTCCACACTAATACAAGTGCAAAAGTGGTTTCCTGCACCAACACAAGTGCGAAAAGTGGTTTTTCAACACTAACACAAGTGCGTAAAGTGGTTTTTCAACACTATCACAAGTGCAAAAAGTGTTTTTTCCACACTAATACAAGTGCAAAAGTGGTTTCCTGCACCAACACAAGTGCGAAAAGTGGTTTTTCAACACTAACACAAGTGCAAAAAGTGGTTTTTCCACACTAATACAAGTGCAAAAGTGGTTTCCTGCACCAACACAAGTGCGAAAAGTGGTTTTTCAACACTAACACAAGTGCGAAAAGTTGTTTTTCAACACTATCACAAGTGCAAAAAGTGTTTTTTCCACACTAATACAAGTGCAAAAGTGGTTTCCTGCACCAACACAAGTGCGAAAAGTGGTTTTTCAACACTAACACAAGTGCAAAAAGTGGGTTTTTCAACACTAACACAAGTGCGAAAAGTGGTTTTTCCTCACTAATACAAGTGCAAAAGTGGTTTCCTGCACCAACACAAGTGCGAAAAGTGGTTTTTCAACACTAACACAAATGCGAAAAGTGGTTTTTCAACACTAACACAAGTGCGAAAAGTGATTTTTCAACAATAACACAAGTGCGAAAAGTGGTTTTTCCACACTGATACAAGTGCAAAAGTGGTTTCCTGCACCAACACAAGTGCGAAAAGTGGTTTTTCAACACTAACACAAGTGCGAAAATTGGTTTTTCAACACTAACACAAGTGCGAAAAGTGTTTTTTCAACACTAACACAAGTGCGAAAAGTGTTTTTTCCACACTAATACAAGTACAAAAGTGGTTTCCTGCACCAACACAAGTGCAAAAAGTGGTTTTTCAACACCAACACAAGTGCAAAAAGTGGTTTTTCAACACTAATACAAGTGCAAAAGTGGTTTCCTGCACCAACACAAGTGCGAAAAGTGGTTTTTCAACACTAACACAAGTGCGAAAAGTGGTTTTTCAACACTATCACAAGTGCAAAAAGTGTTTTTTCCACACTAATACAAGTGCAAAAGTGGTTTCCTGCACCAACACA
Source organism: Myxine glutinosa (assembly GCF_964187855.1). Classification (NCBI taxonomy): domain Eukaryota; kingdom Metazoa; phylum Chordata; class Myxini; order Myxiniformes; family Myxinidae; genus Myxine; species Myxine glutinosa. The sequence continues at coordinate 74,171 of NW_027616951.1, forward strand.
AGTGCGAAAAGTGGTTTTCAACACTAACACAAGTGCGAAAAGTGGTTTTTCAACACTAACACAAGTGCGAAAAGTGGTTTTCCACACTAATACAAGTGCAAAAGTGGTTTCCTGCACCAACACAAGTGCGAAAAGTGGTTTTTCAACACTAACACAAGTGCGAAAAGTGGTTTTTCAACACTATCACAAGTGCAAAAAGTGTTTTTTCCCCACTAATACAAGTGCAAAAGTGGTTTCCTGCACCAACACAAGTGCGAAAAGTGGTTTTTCAACACTAACACAAGTGCAAAAATTGGGTTTTTCAACACTAACACAAGTGCGAAAAGTGGTTTTTCCACACTAATACAAGTGCAAAAGTGGTTTCCTGCACCAACACAAGTGCGAAAAGTGGTTTTTCAACACTAACACAAGTGCGAAAAGTGGTTTTTCAACACTAACACAAGTGCGAAAAGTGATTTTTCAACAATAACACAAGTGCGAAAAGTGGTTTTTCCACACTGATACAAGTGCAAAAGTGGTTTCCTGCACCAACACAAGTGCGAAAAGTGGTTTTACAACACTAACACAAGTGCGAAAATTGGTTTTTCAACACTAACACAAGTGCGAAAAGTCTTTTTTCAACACTAACACAAGTGCGAAAAGTGTTTTTTCCACACTAATACAAGTACAAAAGTGGTTTCCTGCACCAACACAAGTGCGAAAAGTGTTTTTTCAACATTAACACAAGTGTGAAAAGTGGTTTTTCAACACTAACACAAGTGCGAAAAGTGGTTTTTCCACACTAATACAAGTGCAAAAGTGGTTTCCTGCACCAACACAAGTGCGAAAAGTGGTTTTTCAACATTAACACAAGTGCGAAAAGTGGTTTTTCAACACTAACACATATGCGAAAAGTTGTTTTTGAACACTATCACAAGTGCAAAAAGTGTTTTTTCCACACTAATACAAGTGCAAAAGTGGTTTCCTGCACCAACACAAGTGCGAAAAGTGGTTTTTCAACACTAACACAAGTGCAAAAAGTGGGTTTTTCAACACTAACACAAGTGCGAAAAGTGGTTTTTCCTCACTAATACAAGTGCAAAAGTGGTTTCCTGCACCAACACAAGTGCGAAAAGTGGTTTTTCAACACTAACACAAGTGCGAAAAGTGGTTTTTCAACACTAACACAAGTGCGAAAAGTGATTTTTCAACAATAACACAAGTGCGAAAAGTGGTTTTTCCACACTGATACAAGTGCAAAAGTGGTTTCCTGCACCAACACAAGTGCGAAAAGTGGTTTTTCAACACTAACACAAGTGCGAAAATTGGTTTTTCAACACTAACACAAGTGCGAAAAGTGTTTTTTCAACACTAACACAAGTGCGAAAAGTGTTTTTTCCACACTAATACAAGTACAAAAGTGGTTTCCTGCACCAACACAAGTGCGAAAAGTGGTTTTTCAACACCAACACAAGTGCAAAAAGTGGTTTTTCAACACTAACACAAGTGCGAAAAGTGGTTTTTCAACACTATCACAAGTGCAAAAAGTGTTTTTTCCACACTAATACAAGTGCAAAAGTGGTTTCCTGCTCCAACACAAGTGCGAAAAGTGGTTTTTCAACACTAACACAAGTGCGAAAAGTGGTTTTTCAACACTAACACAAGTGCGAAAAGTGGTTTTCCACACTAATACAAGTGCAAAAGTGGTTTCCTGCACCAACACAAGTGCGAAAAGTGGTTTTTCAACACTAACACAAGTGCGAAAAGTGGTTTTTCAACACTATCACAAGTGCAAAAAGTGTTTTTTCCACACTAATACAAGTGCAAAAGTGGTTTCCTGCATCAACACAAGTGCGAAAAGTGGTTTTTCAACACTAACACAAGTGCAAAAAGTGGGTTTTTCAACACTAACACAAGTGCGAAAAGTGGTTTTTCCACACTAATACAAGTGCAAAAGTGGTTTCCTGCACCAACACAAGTGCGAAAAGTGGTTTTTCAACACTAACACAAGTGCGAAAAGTGGTTTTTCAACACTAACACAAGTGCGAAAAGTGATTTTTCAACAATAACACAATTGCGAAAAGTGGTTTTTCCACACTGATACAAGTGCAAAAGTGGTTTCCTGCACCAACACAAGTGCGAAAAGTGGTTTTTCAACACTAACACAAGTGCGAAAATTGGTTTTTCAACACTAACACAAGTGCGAAAAGTGTTTTTTCAACACTAACACAAGTGCGAAAAGTGTTTTTTCCACACTAATACAAGTACAAAAGTGGTTTCCTGCACCAACACAAGTGCGAAAAGTGGTTTTTCAACACTAACACAAGTGCGAAAATTGGTTTTTCAACACTAACACAAGTGCGAAAAGTGTTTTTTCAACACTAACACAAGTGCGAAAAGTGTTTTTTCCACACTAATACAAGTACAAAAGTGGTTTCCTGCACCAACACAAGTGCGAAAAGTGGTTTTTCAACACCAACACAAGTGCAAAAAGTGGTTTTTCAACACTAACACAAGTGCGAAAAGTGGTTTTTCAACACTATCACAAGTGCAAAAAGTGTTTTTTCCACACTAATACAAGTGCAAAAGTGGTTTCCTGCACCAACACAAGTGCGAAAAGTGGTTTTTCAACACTAACACAAGTGCGAAAAGTGGTTTTTCAACACTAACACAAGTGCGAAAAGTGGTTTTCCACACTAATACAAGTGCAAAAGTGGTTTCCTGCACCAACACAAGTGCGAAAAGTGGTTTTTCAACACTAACACAAGTGCGAAAAGTGGTTTTTCAACACTATCACAAGTGCAAAAAGTGTTTTTTCCACACTAATACAAGTGCAAAAGTGGTTTCCTGCACCAACACAAGTGCGAAAAGTGGTTTTTCAACACTAACACAAGTGCAAAAAGTGGGTTTTTCAACACTAACACAAGTGCGAAAAGTGGTTTTTCCACACTAATACAAGTGCAAAAGTGGTTTCCTGCACCAACACAAGTGCGAAAAGTGGTTTTTCAACACTAACACAAGTGCGAAAAGTGGTTTTTCAACACTAACACAAGTGCGAAAAGTGATTTTTCAACAATAACACAATTGCGAAAAGTGGTTTTTCCACACTGATACAAGTGCAAAAGTGGTTTCCTGCACCAACACAAGTGCGAAAAGTGGTTTTTCAACACTAACACAAGTGCGAAAATTGGTTTTTCAACACTAACACAAGTGCGAAAAGTGTTTTTTCAACACTAACACAAGTGCGAAAAGTGTTTTTTCCACACTAATACAAGTACAAAAGTGGTTTCCTGCACCAACACAAGTGCGAAAAGTGGTTTTTCAACACCAACACAAGTGCAAAAAGTGGTTTTTCAACACTAATACAAGTGCAAAAGTGGTTTCCTGCACCAACACAAGTGCGAAAAGTGGTTTTTCAACACTAACACAAGTGCGAAAAGTGGTTTTCAACACTAACACAAGTGCGAAAAGTGGTTTTTCCACACTAATACAAGTGCAAAAGTGGTTTCCTGCACCAACACAAGTGCGAAAAGTGGTTTTTCAACACTAACACAAGTGCGAAAAGTGGTTTTTCAACACTAATACAAGTGCAAAAGTGGTTTCCTGCACCAACACAAGTGCGAAAAGTGGTTTTTCAACACTAACACAAGTGCGAAAAGTGGTTTTTCAACACTAACACAAGTGCAAAAAGTGGTTTTTCCACACTAATACAAGTGCAAAAGTGGTTTTCCTGCACCAACACAAGTGCGAAAAGTGGTTTTTCAACACTAACACAAGTGCGAAAAGTGGTTTTTCAACACTATCTCAAGTGCAAAAAGGGTTTTTTCCACACTATTACAAGTGCAAAAGTGGTTTCCTGCACCAACACAAGTGCGAAAAGTGGTTTTTCAACACCAACACAGGTGCGAAAAGTGGTTTTTCAACACTAACACAAGCGCGAAAAGTGGTTTTTCAACACTAATACAAGTGCAAAAGTGGTTTCCTGCACCAACACAAGTGCGAAAAGTGGTTTTTCAACACTAACACAAGTGCGAAAAGTGGTTTTTCAACACTAACACAAGTGCGAAAAGTGGTTTTTCCACACTAATACAAGTGCAAAAGTGGTTTCCTGCACCAACACAAATGCAAAAAGTGGTTTTTCAACACTAACACAAGTGCGAAAAGTGGTTTTTCAACACTATCACAAGTGCAAAAAGTGTTTTTTCCACAATAATACAAGTGCAAAAGTGGTTTTCTGCACCAACACAGGTGCAAAAAGTGTTTTTTCAACACTAACGCAAGTGCGAAAAGTGGTTTTTCAACACTAACACAAGTGCGAAAAGTGGTTTTTCCACACTAATACAAGTGCAAAAGTGGTTTCCTGCACCAACACAAGTGCGAAAAGTGGTTTTTCAACACTAACACAAGTGCGAAAAGTGGTTTTTCAACACTATCACAAGTGCAAAAGTGTTTTTTCCACACTAATACAAGTGCAAAAGTGGTTTTTCAACACTAACACAAGTGCGAAAAGTGGTTTTTCAACACTATCACAAGTGCAAAAAGTGTTTTTTCCACACTAATACAAGTACAAAAGTGGTTTCCTGCACCAACACAAGTGCGAAAAGTGGTTTTTCAACACTAACACAAGTGCGAAAAGTGGTTTTTCAACACTATCACAAGTGCGAAAAGTGGTTTTTCAACACTATCACAAGTGCAAAAAGTGTTTTTTGCACACTAATACAAGTGCAAAAGTGGTTTCCTGCACCAACACAAGTGCGAAAAGTGGTTTTTCAACACTAACACAAGTGCGAAAAGTGGTTTTTCACCACTAACACAAGTGCGAAAAGTGTTTTTTCCACACTAATACAAGTGCGAAAAGTGGTTTTTCAACACTAACACAAGTGCGAAAAGTGGTTTTTCCACACTAATACAAGTGCAAAAGTGGTTTCCTGCACCAACACAAGTGCGAAAAGTGGTTTTTCAACACTAACACAAGTGCGAAAAGTGGTTTTTCAACACTAATACAAGTGCAAAAGTGGTTTCCTGCACCAACACAAGTGCGAAAAGTGGTTTTTCAACACTAACACAAGTGCGAAAAGTGGTTTTTCAACACTATCACAAGTGCGAAAAGTGGTTTATCCACACTAATACAAGTGCAAAAGTGGTTTCCTGCACCAACACAAGTGCGAAAGTGGTTTTGCAACATTAACACAAGTGCGAAAAGTGGTTTTTCAACACTATCACAAGTGCAAAAAGTGTTTTTTCCACACTAATACAAGTGCAAAAGTGGTTTCCTGCACCAACACAAGTATGAAAAGTGGTGTTTCAACACTAACACAAGTGCAAAAAGTGGTTTTTCAACACTAACACAAGTGCGAAAAGTGGTTTTTCCACACTAATACAAGTGCAAAAGTGGTTTCCTGCACCAACACAAGTGCGAAAAGTGGTTTTTCAACACTAACACAAGTGCGAAAAGTGGTTTTTCAACACTATCACAAGTGCAAAAAGTGGTTTTTCCACATTAATGCAAGTGCAAAAGTGGTTTCCTGCACCAACACAAGTGCGAAAAGTGGTTTTTCAACACTAACACAAGTGCGAAACGTGGTTTTTCAACACTAACACAAGTGCGAAAAGTGGTTTTCCACACTAATACAAGTGCAAAAGTGGTTTCCTGCACCAACACAAGTGCGAAAAGTGGTTTTTCAACACTAACACAAGTGCGAAAAGTGGTTTTTCAACACTAACACAAGTGCAAAAAGTGGGTTTTTCAACACTAACACAAGTGCGAAAAGTGGTTTTTCCACACTAATACAAGTGCAAAAGTGGTTTCCTGCACCAACACAAGTGCGAAAAGTGGTTTTTCAACACTAACACAAGTGCGAAAAGTGGTTTTTCAACACTAACACAAGTGCGAAAAGTGATTTTTCAACAATAACACAATTGCGAAAAGTGGTTTTTCCACACTGATACAAGTGCAAAAGTGGTTTCCTGCACCAACACAAGTGCGAAAAGTGGTTTTTCAACACTAACACAAGTGCGAAAATTGGTTTTTCAACACTAACACAAGTGCGAAAAGTGTTTTTTCAACACTAACACAAGTGCGAAAAGTGTTTTTTCCACACTAATACAAGTACAAAAGTGGTTTCCTGCACCAACACAAGTGCGAAAAGTGGTTTTTCAACACCAACACAAGTGCAAAAAGTGGTTTTTCAACACTAATACAAGTGCAAAAGTGGTTTCCTGCACCAACACAAGTGCGAAAAGTGGTTTTTCAACACTAACACAAGTGCGAAAAGTGGTTTTCAACACTAACACAAGTGCGAAAAGTGGTTTTTCCACACTAATACAAGTGCAAAAGTGGTTTCCTGCACCAACACAAGTGCGAAAAGTGGTTTTTCAACACTAACACAAGTGCGAAAAGTGGTTTTTCAACACTAATACAAGTGCAAAAGTGGTTTCCTGCACCAACACAAGTGCGAAAAGTGGTTTTTCAACACTAACACAAGTGCGAAAAGTGGTTTTTCAACACTAACACAAGTGCAAAAAGTGGTTTTTCCACACTAATACAAGTGCAAAAGTGGTTTTCCTGCACCAACACAAGTGCGAAAAGTGGTTTTTCAACACTAACACAAGTGCGAAAAGTGGTTTTTCAACACTATCTCAAGTGCAAAAAGGGTTTTTTCCACACTATTACAAGTGCAAAAGTGGTTTCCTGCACCAACACAAGTGCGAAAAGTGGTTTTTCAACACCAACACAGGTGCGAAAAGTCGTTTTTCAACACTAACACAAGTGCGAAAAGTGGTTTTTCAACACTAATACAAGTGCAAAAGTGGTTTCCTGCACCAACACAAGTGCGAAAAGTGGTTTTTCAACACTAACACAAGTGCGAAAAGTGGTTTTTCAACACTAACACAAGTGCGAAAAGTGGTTTTTCCACAATAATACAAGTGCAAAAGTGGTTTCCTGCACCAACACAAATGCAAAAAGTGGTTTTTCAACACTAACACAAGTGCGAAAAGTGGTTTTTCAACACTATCACAAGTGCAAAAAGTGTTTTTTCCACAATAATACAAGTGCAAAAGTGGTTTTCTGCACCAACACAGGTGCAAAAAGTGTTTTTTCAACACTAACGCAAGTGCGAAAAGTGGTTTTTCAACACTAACACAAGTGCGAAAAGTGGTTTTTCCACACTAATACAAGTGCAAAAGTGGTTTCCTGCACCAACACAAGTGCGAAAAGTGGTTTTTCAACACTAACACAAGTGCGAAAAGTGGTTTTTCAACACTATCACAAGTGCAAAAGTGTTTTTTCCACACTAATACAAGTGCAAAAGTGGTTTTTCAACACTAACACAAGTGCGAAAAGTGGTTTTTCAACACTATCACAAGTGCAAAAAGTGTTTTTTCCACACTAATACAAGTACAAAAGTGGTTTCCTGCACCAACACAAGTGCGAAAAGTGGTTTTTCAACACTAACACAAGTGCGAAAAGTGGTTTTTCAACACTATCACAAGTGCGAAAAGTGGTTTTTCAACACTATCACAAGTGCAAAAAGTGTTTTTTGCACACTAATACAAGTGCAAAAGTGGTTTCCTGCACCAACACAAGTGCGAAAAGTGGTTTTTCAACACTAACACAAGTGCGAAAAGTGGTTTTCACCACTAACACAAGTGCGAAAAGTGTTTTTTCCACACTAATACAAGTGCGAAAAGTGGTTTTTCAACACTAACACAAGTGCGAAAAGTGGTTTTTCCACACTAATACAAGTGCAAAAGTGGTTTCCTGCACCAACACAAGTGCGAAAAGTGGTTTTTCAACACTAACACAAGTGCGAAAAGTGGTTTTTCAACACTAATACAAGTGCAAAAGTGGTTTCCTGCACCAACACAAGTGCGAAAAGTGGTTTTTCAACACTAACACAAGTGCGAAAAGTGGTTTTTCAACACTATCACAAGTGCGAAAAGTGGTTTATCCACACTAATACAAGTGCAAAAGTGGTTTCCTGCACCAACACAAGTGCGAAAGTGGTTTTGCAACATTAACACAAGTGCGAAAAGTGGTTTTTCAACACTATCACAAGTGCAAAAAGTGTTTTTTCCACACTAATACAAGTGCAAAAGTGGTTTCCTGCACCAACACAAGTATGAAAAGTGGTGTTTCAACACTAACACAAGTGCAAAAAGTGGTTTTTCAACACTAACACAAGTGCGAAAAGTGGTTTTTCCACACTAATACAAGTGCAAAAGTGGTTTCCTGCACCAACACAAGTGCGAAAAGTGGTTTTTCAACACTAACACAAGTGCGAAAAGTGGTTTTTCAACACTATCACAAGTGCAAAAAGTGTTTTTTCCACATTAATGCAAGTGCAAAAGTGGTTTCCTGCACCAACACAAGTGCGAAAAGTGGTTTTTCAACACTAACACAAGTGCGAAACGTGGTTTTTCAACACTAACACAAGTGCGAAAAGTGGTTTATCCACACTAATACAAGTGCAAAAGTGGTTTCCTGCACCAACACAAGTGCGAAAGTGGTTTTGCAACACTAACACAAGTGCGAAAAGTGGTTTTTCAACACTATCACAAGTGCAAAAAGTGTTTTTTCCACACTAATACAAGTGCAAAAGTGGTTTCCTGCACCAACACAAGTATGAAAAGTGGTGTTTCAACACTAACACAAGTGCAAAAAGTGGTTTTTCAACACTAACACAAGTGCGAAAAGTGGTTTTTCAACACTAACACAAGTGCGAAAAGTGGTTTTTCAACAATGACACAAGTGCGAAAAGTGGTTTTTCCACACTAATACAAGTGCAAAAGTGGTTTCCTGCACCAACACAAGTGCGAAAAGTGGTTTTTCAACACTAACACAAGTGCGAAAAGTGGTTTTTCAACACTATCGCAAGTGCAAAAAGTGTTTTTCCACACTAATACAAGTGCAAAAGTGGTTTCCTGCACCAACACAAGTGCGAAAAGTGGTTTTTCAACACTAACACAAGTGCGAAAAGTGGTTTTTCAACACTAACACAAGTGCAAAAAGTGTTTTTTCCACACTAATACAGGTGCAAAAGTGGTTTCCTGCACCAACACAAGTGCAAAAAGTGGTTTTTCAACACTAACACAAGTGCGAAAAGTGGTTTTTCAACACTAACACAAGTGCGAAAAGTGGTTTTCCACACTAATACAAGTGCAAAAGTGGTTTCCTGCACCAACACAAGTGCGAAAAGTGGTTTTTCAACACTAACACAAGTGCGAAAAGTGGTTTTTCAACACTATCACAAGTGCAAAAAGTGTTTTTTCCACACTAATACAAGTGCAAAAGTGGTTTCCTGCACCAACACAAGTGCGAAAAGTGGTTTTTCAACACTAACACAAGTGCAAAAAGTGGGTTTTTCAACACTAACACAAGTGCGAAAAGTGGTTTTTCCACACTAATACAAGTGCAAAAGTGGTTTCCTGCACCAACACAAGTGCGAAAAGTGGTTTTTCAACATTAACACAAGTGCGAAAAGTGGTTTTTCAACACTAACACAAGTGCGAAAAGTGATTTTTCAACAATAACACAAGTGCGAAAAGTGGTTTTTCCACACTGATACAAGTGCAAAAGTGGTTTCCTGCACCAACACAAGTGCGAAAAGTGGTTTTTCAACACTAACACAAGTGCGAAAATTGGTTTTTCAACACTAACACAAGTGCGAAAAGTGTTTTTTCAACACTAACACAAGTGCGAAAAGTGTTTTTTCCACACTAATACAAGTACAAAAGTGGTTTCCTGCACCAACACAAGTGCGAAAAGTGGTTTTTCAACACCAACACAAGTGCAAAAAGTGGTTTTTCAACACTAATACAAGTGCAAAAGTGGTTTCCTGCACCAACACAAGTGCGAAAAGTGGTTTTTCAACACTAACACAAGTGCGAAAAGTGGTTTTTCAACACTAACACAAGTGCGAAAAGTGGTTTTTCCACACTAATACAAGTGCAAAAGTGGTTTCCTGCACCAACACAAGTGCGAAAAGTGGTTTTTCAACACTAACACAAGTGCGAAAAGTGGTTTTTCAACACTAATACAAGTGCAAAAGTGGTTTCCTGCACCAACACAAGTGCGAAAAGTGGTTTTTCAACACTAACACAAGTGCGAAAAGTGGTTTTTCAACACTAACGCAAGTGCAAAAAGTGGTTTTTCCACACTAATACAAGTGCAAAAGTGGTTTTCCTGCACCAACACAAGTGCGAAAAGTGGTTTTTCAACACTAACACAAGTGCGAAAAGTGGTTTTTCAACACTATCTCAAGTGCAAAAAGGGTTTTTTCCACACTATTACAAGTGCAAAAGTGGTTTCCTGCACCAACACAAGTGCGAAAAGTGGTTTTTCAACACCAACACAGGTGCGAAAAGTGGTTTTTCAACACTAACACAAGTGCGAAAAGTGGTTTTTCAACACTAATACAAGTGCAAAAGTGGTTTCCTGCACCAACACAAGTGCGAAAAGTGGTTTTTCAACACTAACACAAGTGCGAAAAGTGGTTTTTCAACACTAACACAAGTGCGAAAAGTGGTTTTTCCACACTAATACAAGTGCAAAAGTGGTTTCCTGCACCAACACAAATGCAAAAAGTGGTTTTTCAACACTAACACAAGTGCAAAAAGTGGTTTTTCAACACTATCACAAGTGCAAAAAGTGTTTTTTCCACAATAATACAAGTGCAAAAGTGGTTTTCTGCACCAACACAAGTGCGAAAAGTGGTTTTTCAACACTAACACAAGTGCAAAAAGTGGGTTTTTCAACACTAACACAAGTGCGAAAAGTGGTTTTTCCACACTAATACAAGTGCAAAAGTGGTTTCCTGCACCAACACAAGTGCGAAAAGTGGTTTTTCAACACTAACACAAGTGCGAAAATTGGTTTTTCAACACTAACACAAGTGCGAAAAGTGATTTTTCAACACTAACACAAGTGCGAAAAGTGGTTTTTCAACACTATCTCAAGTGCAAAAAGGGTTTTTTCCACACTATTACAAGTGCAAAAGTGGTTTCCTGCACCAACACAAGTGCGAAAAGTGGTTTTTCAACACCAACACAGGTGCGAAAAGTGGTTTTTCAACACTAACACAAGTGCGAAAAGTGGTTTTTCAACACTAATACAAGTGCAAAAGTGGTTTCCTGCACCAACACAAGTGCGAAAAGTGGTTTTTCAACACTAACACAAGTGCGAAAAGTGGTTTTTCAACACTAACACAAGTGCGAAAAGTGGTTTTTCCACACTAATACAAGTGCAAAAGTGGTTTCCTGCACCAACACAAATGCAAAAAGTGGTTTTTCAACACTAACACAAGTGCGAAAAGTGGTTTTTCAACACTATCACAAGTGCAAAAAGTGTTTTTTCCACAATAATACAAGTGCAAAAGTGGTTTTCTGCACCAACACAAGTGCGAAAAGTGGTTTTTCAACACTAACACAAGTGCAAAAAGTGGGTTTTTCAACACTAACACAAGTGCGAAAAGTGGTTTTCCACACTAATACAAGTGCAAAAGTGGTTTCCTGCACCAACACAAGTGCGAAAAGTGGTTTTTCAACACTAACACAAGTGCGAAAAGTGGTTTTTCAACACTAACACAAGTGCGAAAAGTGATTTTTCAACAATAACACAATTGCGAAAAGTGGTTTTTCCACACTGATACAAGTGCAAAAGTGGTTTCCTGCACCAACACAAGTGCGAAAAGTGGTTTTTCAACACTAACACAAGTGCGAAAATTGGTTTTTCAACACTAACACAAGTGCGAAAAGTGTTTTTTCAACACTAACACAAGTGCGAAAAGTGTTTTTTCCACACTAATACAAGTACAAAAGTGGTTTCCTGCACCAACACAAGTGCGAAAAGTGGTTTTTCAACACCAACACAAGTGCAAAAAGTGGTTTTTCAACACTAATACAAGTGCAAAAGTGGTTTCCTGCACCAACACAAGTGCGAAAAGTGGTTTTTCAACACTAACACAAGTGCGAAAAGTGGTTTTTCCACACTAATACAAGTGCAAAAGTGGTTTCCTGCACCAACACAAGTGCGAAAAGTGGTTTTTCAACACTAACACAAGTGCGAAAAGTGGTTTTTCAACACTATCACAAGTGCAAAAGTGTTTTTTCCACACTAATACAAGTGCAAAAGTGGTTTTTCAACACTAACACAAGTGCGAAAAGTGGTTTTTCAACACTATCACAAGTGCAAAAAGTGTTTTTTCCACACTAATACAAGTACAAAAGTGGTTTCCTGCACCAACACAAGTGCGAAAAGTGGTTTTTCAACACTAACACAAGTGCGAAAAGTGGTTTTTCAACACTATCACAAGTGCGAAAAGTGATTTTTCAACACTATCACAAGTGCAAAAAGTCTTTTTTGCACACTAATACAAGTGCAAAAGTGGTTTCCTGCACCAACACAAGTGCGAAAAGTGGTTTTTCAACACTAACACAATTCCGAAAAGTGGTTTTTCACCACTAACACAAGTGCGAAAAGTGTTTTTTCCACACTAATACAAGTGCGAAAAGTGGTTTTTCAACACTAACACAAGTGCGAAAAGTGGTTTTTCCACACTAATACAAGTGCAAAAGTGGTTTCCTGCACCAACACAAGTGCGAAAAGTGGTTTTTCAACACTAACACAAGTGCGAAAAGTGGTTTTTCAACACTAATACAAGTGCAAAAGTGGTTTCCTGCACCAACACAAGTGCGAAAAGTGGTTTTTCAACACTAACACAAGTGCGAAAAGTGGTTTTTCAACACTATCACAAGTGCGAAAAGTGGTTTATCCACACTAATACAAGTGCAAAAGTGGTTTCCTGCACCAACACAAGTGCGAAAGTGGTTTTGCAACATTAACACAAGTGCGAAAAGTGGTTTTTCAACACTATCACAAGTGCAAAAAGTGTTTTTTCCACACTAATACAAGTGCAAAAGTGGTTTCCTGCACCAACACAAGTATGAAAAGTGGTGTTTCAACACTAACACAAGTGCAAAAAGTGGTTTTTCAACACTAACACAAGTGCGAAAAGTGGTTTTTCCACACTAATACAAGTGCAAAAGTGGTTTCCTGCACCAACACAAGTGCGAAAAGTGGTTTTTCAACACTAACACAAGTGCGAAAAGTGGTTTTTCAACACTATCACAAGTGCAAAAAGTGTTTTTTCCACATTAATGCAAGTGCAAAAGTGGTTTCCTGCACCAACACAAGTGCGAAAAGTGGTTTTTCAACACTAACACAAGTGCGAAACGTGGTTTTTCAACACTAACACAAGTGCGAAAAGTGGTTTATCCACACTAATACAAGTGCAAAAGTGGTTTCCTGCACCAACACAAGTGCGAAAGTGGTTTTGCAACACTAACACAAGTGCGAAAAGTGGTTTTTCAACACTATCACAAGTGCAAAAAGTGTTTTTTCCACACTAATACAAGTGCAAAAGTGGTTTCCTGCACCAACACAAGTATGAAAAGTGGTGTTTCAACACTAACACAAGTGCAAAAAGTGGTTTTTCAACACTAACACAAGTGCGAAAAGTGGTTTTTCAACACTAACACAAGTGCGAAAAGTGGTTTTTCAACAATGACACAAGTGCGAAAAGTGGTTTTTCCACACTAATACAAGTGCAAAAGTGGTTTCCTGCACCAACACAAGTGCGAAAAGTGGTTTTTCAACACTAACACAAGTGCGAAAAGTGGTTTTTCAACACTATCGCAAGTGCAAAAAGTGTTTTTCCACACTAATACAAGTGCAAAAGTGGTTTCCTGCACCAACACAAGTGCGAAAAGTGGTTTTTCAACACTAACACAAGTGCGAAAAGTGGTTTTTCAACACTATCACAAGTGCAAAAAGTGTTTTTTCCACACTAATACAAGTGCAAAAGTGGTTTCCTGCACCAACACAAGTGCAAAAAGTGGTTTTTCAACACTAACACAAGTGCGAAAAGTGGTTTTTCAACACTAACACAAGTGCGAAAAGTGGTTTTCCACACTAATACAAGTGCAAAAGTGGTTTCCTGCACCAACACAAGTGCGAAAAGTGGTTTTTCAACACTAACACAAGTGCGAAAAGTGGTTTTTCAACACTATCACAAGTGCAAAAAGTGTTTTTTCCACACTAATACAAGTGCAAAAGTGGTTTCCTGCACCAACACAAGTGCGAAAAGTGGTTTTTCAACACTAACACAAGTGCAAAAAGTGGGTTTTTCAACACTAACACAAGTGCGAAAAGTGGTTTTTCCACACTAATACAAGTGCAAAAGTGGTTTCCTGCACCAACACAAGTGCGAAAAGTGGTTTTTCAACACTAACACAAGTGCGAAAAGTGGTTTTTCAACACTAACACAAGTGCGAAAAGTGATTTTTCAACAATAACACAAGTGCGAAAAGTGGTTTTTCCACACTGATACAAGTGCAAAAGTGGTTTCCTGCACCAACACAAGTGCGAAAAGTGGTTTTTCAACACTAACACAAGTGCGAAAATTGGTTTTTCAACACTAACACAAGTGCGAAAAGTGTTTTTTCAACACTAACACAAGTGCGAAAAGTGTTTTTTCCACACTAATACAAGTACAAAAGTGGTTTCCTGCACCAACACAAGTGCGAAAAGTGGTTTTTCAACACCAACACAAGTGCAAAAAGTGGTTTTTCAACACTAATACAAGTGCAAAAGTGGTTTCCTGCACCAACACAAGTGCGAAAAGTGGTTTTTCAACACTAACACAAGTGCGAAAAGTGGTTTTTCAACACTAACACAAGTGCGAAAAGTGGTTTTTCCACACTAATACAAGTGCAAAAGTGGTTTCCTGCACCAACACAAGTGCGAAAAGTGGATTTTTAACACTAACACAAGTGCGAAAAGTGGTTTTTCAACACTAATACAAGTGCAAAAGTGGTTTCCTGCACCAACACAAGTGCGAAAAGTGGTTTTTCAACACTAACACAAGTGCGAAAAGTGGTTTTTCAACACTAACACAAGTGCAAAAAGTGGTTTTTCCACACTAATACAAGTGCAAAAGTGGTTTTCCTGCACCAACACAAGTGCGAAAAGTGGTTTTTCAACACTAACACAAGTGCGAAAAGTGGTTTTTCAACACTATCTCAAGTGCAAAAAGGGTTTTTTCCACACTATTACAAGTGCAAAAGTGGTTTCCTGCACCAACACAAGTGCGAAAAGTGGTTTTTCAACACCAACACAGGTGCGAAAAGTGGTTTTTCAACACTAACACAAGTGCGAAAAGTGGTTTTTCAACACTAATACAAGTGCAAAAGTGGTTTCCTGCACCAACACAAGTGCGAAAAGTGGTTTTTCAACACTAACACAAGTGCGAAAAGTGGTTTTTCAACACTAACACAAGTGCGAAAAGTGGTTTTTCCACACTAATACAAGTGCAAAAGTGGTTTCCTGCACCAACACAAATGCAAAAAGTGGTTTTTCAACACTAACACAAGTGCGAAAAGTGGTTTTTCAACACTATCACAAGTGCAAAAAGTGTTTTTTCCACAATAATACAAGTGCAAAAGTGGTTTTCTGCACCAACACAAGTGCGAAAAGTGGTTTTTCAACACTAACACAAGTGCAAAAAGTGGGTTTTTCAACACTAACACAAGTGCGAAAAGTGGTTTTTCCACACTAATACAAGTGCAAAAGTGGTTTCCTGCACCAACACAAGTGCGAAAAGTGGTTTTTCAACACTAACACAAGTGCGAAAAGTGGTTTTTCAACACTAACACAAGTGCGAAAAGTGATTTTTCAACACTAACACAAGTGCGAAAAGTGGTTTTTCAACACTATCTCAAGTGCAAAAAGGGTTTTTTCCACACTATTACAAGTGCAAAAGTGGTTTCCTGCACCAACACAAGTGCGAAAAGTGGTTTTTCAACACCAACACAGGTGCGAAAAGTGGTTTTTCAACACTAACACAAGTGCGAAAAGTGGTTTTTCAACACTAATACAAGTGCAAAAGTGGTTTCCTGCACCAACACAAGTGCGAAAAGTGGTTTTTCAACACTAACACAAGTGCGAAAAGTGGTTTTTCAACACTAACACAAGTGCGAAAAGTGGTTTTTCCACACTAATACAAGTGCAAAAGTGGTTTCCTGCACCAACACAAATGCAAAAAGTGGTTTCTCAACACTAACACAAGTGCGAAAAGTGGTTTTTCAACACTATCACAAGTGCAAAAAGTGTTTTTTCCACAATAATACAAGTGCAAAAGTGGTTTTCTGCACCAACACAAGTGCGAAAAGTGGTTTTTCAACACTAACACAAGTGCAAAAAGTGGGTTTTTCAACACTAACACAAGTGCGAAAAGTGGTTTTTCCACACTAATACAAGTGCAAAAGTGGTTTCCTGCACCAACACAAGTGCGAAAAGTGGTTTTTCAACACTAACACAAGTGCGAAAAGTGGTTTTTCAACACTAACACAAGTGCGAAAAGTGATTTTTCAACAATAACACAATTGCGAAAAGTGGTTTTTCCACACTGATACAAGTGCAAAAGTGGTTTCCTGCACCAACACAAGTGCGAAAAGTGGTTTTTCAACACTAACACAAGTGCGAAAATTGGTTTTTCAACACTAACACAAGTGCGAAAAGTGTTTTTTCAACACTAACACAAGTGCGAAAAGTGTTTTTTCCACACTAATACAAGTACAAAAGTGGTTTCCTGCACCAACACAAGTGTGAAAAGTGGTTTTTCAACACCAACACAAGTGCAAAAAGTGGTTTTTCAACACTAATACAAGTGCAAAAGTGGTTTCCTGCACCAACACAAGTGCGAAAAGTGGTTTTTCAACACTAACACAAGTGCGAAAAGTGGTTTTTCAACACTAACACAAGTGCGAAAAGTGGTTTTTCCACACTAATACAAGTGCAAAAGTGGTTTCCTGCACCAACACAAGTGCGAAAAGTGGTTTTTCAACACTAACACAAGTGCGAAAAGTGGTTTTTCAACACTAATACAAGTGCAAAAGTGGTTTCCTGCACCAACACAAGTGCGAAAAGTGGTTTTTCAACACTAACACAAGTGCGAAAAGTGGTTTTTCAACACTAACACAAGTGCAAAAAGTGGTTTTTCCACACTAATACAAGTGCAAAAGTGGTTTTCCTGCACCAACACAAGTGCGAAAAGTGGTTTTTCAACACTAACACAAGTGCGAAAAGTGGTTTTTCAACACTATCTCAAGTGCAAAAAGGGTTTTTTCCACACTATTACAAGTGCAAAAGTGGTTTCCTGCACCAACACAAGTGCGAAAAGTGGTTTTTCAACACCAACACAGGTGCGAAAAGTGGTTTTTCAACACTAACACAAGTGCGAAAAGTGGTTTTTCAACACTAATACAAGTGCAAAAGTGGTTTCCTGCACCAACACAAGTGCGAAAAGTGGTTTTTCAACACTAACACAAGTGCGAAAAGTGGTTTTTCAACACTAACACAAGTGCGAAAAGTGGTTTTTCCACACTAATACAAGTGCAAAAGTGGTTTCCTGCACCAACACAAATGCAAAAAGTGGTTTTTCAACACTAACACAAGTGCGAAAAGTGGTTTTTCAACACTATCACAAGTGCAAAAAGTGTTTTTTCCACAATAATACAAGTGCAAAAGTGGTTTTCTGCACCAACACAGGTGCAAAAAGTGTTTTTTCAACACTAACGCAAGTGCGAAAAGTGGTTTTTCAACACTAACACAAGTGCGAAAAGTGGTTTTTCCACACTAATACAAGTGCAAAAGTGGTTTCCTGCACCAACACAAGTGCGAAAAGTGGTTTTTCAACACTAACACAAGTGCGAAAAGTGGTTTTTCAACACTATCACAAGTGCAAAAGTGTTTTTTCCACACTAATACAAGTGCAAAAGTGGTTTTTCAACACTAACACAAGTGCGAAAAGTGGTTTTTCAACACTATCACAAGTGCAAAAAGTGTTTTTTCCACACTAATACAAGTACAAAAGTGGTTTCCTGCACCAACACAAGTGCGAAAAGTGGTTTTTCAACACTAACACAAGTGCGAAAAGTGGTTTTTCAACACTATCACAAGTGCGAAAAGTGATTTTTCAACACTATCACAAGTGCAAAAAGTGTTTTTTGCACACTAATACAAGTGCAAAAGTGGTTTCCTGCACCAACACAAGTGCGAAAAGTGGTTTTTCAACACTAACACAAGTGCGAAAAGTGGTTTTTCACCACTAACACAAGTGCGAAAAGTGTTTTTTCCACACTAATACAAGTGCGAAAAGTGGTTTTTCAACACTAACACAAGTGCGAAAAGTGGTTTTTCCACACTAATACAAGTGCAAAAGTGGTTTCCTGCACCAACACAAGTGCGAAAAGTGGTTTTTCAACACTAACACAAGTGCGAAAAGTGGTTTTTCAACACTAATACAAGTGCAAAAGTGGTTTCCTGCACCAACACAAGTGCGAAAAGTGGTTTTTCAACACTAACACAAGTGCGAAAAGTGGTTTTTCAACACTATCACAAGTGCGAAAAGTGGTTTATCCACACTAATACAAGTGCAAAAGTGGTTTCCTGCACCAACACAAGTGCGAAAGTGGTTTTGCAACATTAACACAAGTGCGAAAAGTGGTTTTTCAACACTATCACAAGTGCAAAAAGTGTTTTTTCCACACTAATACAAGTGCAAAAGTGGTTTCCTGCACCAACACAAGTATGAAAAGTGGTGTTTCAACACTAACACAAGTGCAAAAAGTGGTTTTTCAACACTAACACAAGTGCGAAAAGTGGTTTTTCCACACTAATACAAGTGCAAAAGTGGTTTCCTGCACCAACACAAGTGCGAAAAGTGGTTTTTCAACACTAACACAAGTGCGAAAAGTGGTTTTTCAACACTATCACAAGTGCAAAAAGTGTTTTTTCCACATTAATGCAAGTGCAAAAGTGGTTTCCTGCACCAACACAAGTGCGAAAAGTGGTTTTTCAACACTAACACAAGTGCGAAACGTGGTTTTTCAACACTAACACAAGTGCGAAAAGTGGTTTATCCACACTAATACAAGTGCAAAAGTGGTTTCCTGCACCAACACAAGTGCGAAAGTGGTTTTGCAACACTAACACAAGTGCGAAAAGTGGTTTTTCAACACTATCACAAGTGCAAAAAGTGTTTTTTCCACACTAATACAAGTGCAAAAGTGGTTTCCTGCACCAACACAAGTATGAAAAGTGGTGTTTCAACACTAACACAAGTGCAAAAAGTGGTTTTTCAACACTAACACAAGTGCGAAAAGTGGTTTTTCAACACTAACACAAGTGCGAAAAGTGGTTTTTCAACAATGACACAAGTGCGAAAAGTGGTTTTTCCACACTAATACAAGTGCAAAAGTGGTTTCCTGCACCAACACAAGTGCGAAAAGTGGTTTTTCAACACTAACACAAGTGCGAAAAGTGGTTTTTCAACACTATCGCAAGTGCAAAAAGTGTTTTTCCACACTAATACAAGTGCAAAAGTGGTTTCCTGCACCAACACAAGTGCGAAAAGTGGTTTTTCAACACTAACACATATGCGAAAAGTGGGTTTTCAACACTATCACAAGTGCAAAAAGTGGTTTTTCCACACTAATACAAGTGCAAAAGTTGTTTCCTGCACCAACACAAGTGCGAAAAGTGGTTTTTCAACACGAACACAAGTGCGAAAAGTGGTTTTTCAACACTATCACAAGTGCAAAAAGTGTTTTTTCCACACTAATACAAGTGCAAAAGTGGTTTCCTGCACCAACACAAGTGCGAAAAGTGGTTTTTCAAAACTAACACAAGTGCGAAAAGTGTTTTTTCAACACTAACACAAGTGCGAAAAGTGGTTTTTCAACACTAACACAAGTGCGAAAAGTGGTTTTTCCACACTAATACAAGTGCAAAAGTGGTTTCCTGCACCAACACAAGTGCGAAAAGTGGTTTTTCAACACTAACACAAGTGCGTAAAGTGGTTTTTCAACACTATCACAAGTGCAAAAAGTGTTTTTTCCACACTAATACAAGTGCAAAAGTGGTTTCCTGCACCAACACAAGTGCGAAAAGTGGTTTTTCAACACTAACACAAGTGCAAAAAGTGGTTTTTCCACACTAATACAAGTGCAAAAGTGGTTTCCTGCACCAACACAAGTGCGAAAAGTGGTTTTTCAACACTAACACAAGTGCGAAAAGTTGTTTTTCAACACTATCACAAGTGCAAAAAGTGTTTTTTCCACACTAATACAAGTGCAAAAGTGGTTTCCTGCACCAACACAAGTGCGAAAAGTGGTTTTTCAACACTAACACAAGTGCAAAAAGTGGGTTTTTCAACACTAACACAAGTGCGAAAAGTGGTTTTTCCTCACTAATACAAGTGCAAAAGTGGTTTCCTGCACCAACACAAGTGCGAAAAGTGGTTTTTCAACACTAACACAAGTGCGAAAAGTGGTTTTTCAACACTAACACAAGTGCGAAAAGTGATTTTTCAACAATAACACAAGTGCGAAAAGTGGTTTTTCCACACTGATACAAGTGCAAAAGTGGTTTCCTGCACCAACACAAGTGCGAAAAGTGGTTTTTCAACACTAACACAAGTGCGAAAATTGGTTTTTCAACACTAACACAAGTGCGAAAAGTGTTTTTTCAACACTAACACAAGTGCGAAAAGTGTTTTTTCCACACTAATACAAGTACAAAAGTGGTTTCCTGCACCAACACAAGTGCGAAAAGTGGTTTTTCAACACCAACACAAGTGCAAAAAGTGGTTTTTCAACACTAATACAAGTGCAAAAGTGGTTTCCTGCACCAACACAAGTGCGAAAAGTGGTTTTTCAACACTAACACAAGTGCGAAAAGTGGTTTTTCAACACTAACACAAGTGCGAAAAGTGGTTTTTCCACACAAATACAAGTGCAAAAGTGGTTTCCTGCACCAACACAAGTGCGAAAAGTGGTTTTTCAACACTAACACAAGTGTGAAAAGTGGTTTTTCAACACTAATACAAGTGCAAAAGTGGTTTCCTGCACCAACACAAGTGCGAAAAGTGGTTTTTCAACACTAACACAAGTGCGAAAAGTGGTTTTTCAACACTAACACAAGTGCGAAAAGTGGTTTTTCCACACTAATACAAGTGCAAAAGTGGTTTTTCCTGCACCAACACAAGTGCGAAAAGTGGTTTTTCAACACTAACACAAGTGCGAAAAGTGGTTTTTCAACACTATCACAAGTGCAAAAAGGGTTTTTTCCACACTAATACAAGTGCAAAAGTGGTTTCCTGCACCAACACAAGTGCGAAAAGTGGTTTTTCAACACCAACACAAGTGCGAAAAGTGGTTTTTCAACACTAACACAAGTGCGAAAAGTGGTTTTTCAACACTAATACAAGTGCAAAAGTAGTTTCCTGCACCAACACAAGTGCGAAAAGTGGTTTTTCAACACTAACACAAGTGCGAAAAGTGGTTTTTCAACACTAACACAAGTGCGAAAAGTGGTTTTTCCACACTAATACAAGAGCAAAAGTGGTTTCCTGCACCAACACAAATGCAAAAAGTGGTTTTTCAACACTAACACAAGTGCGAAAAGTGGTTTTTCAACACTATCACAAGTGCAAAAAGTGTTTTTTCCACACTAATACAAGTGCAAAAGTGGTTTTCTGCACCAACACAGGTGCAAAAAGTGTTTTTTCAACACTAACGCAAGTGCGAAAAGTGGTTTTTCAACACTAACACAAGTGCGAAAAGTGGTTTTTCCACACTAATACAAGTGCAAAAGTGGTTTCCTGCACCAACACAAGTGCGAAAAGTGGTTTTTCAACACTAACACAAGTGCGAAAAGTGGTTTTTCAACACTATCACAAGTGCAAAAGTGTTTTTTCCACACTAATACAAGTGCAAAAGTGGTTTTTCAACACTAACACAAGTGCGAAAAGTGGTTTTTCAACACTATCACAAGTGCAAAAAGTGTTTTTTCCACACTAATACAAGTACAAAAGTGGTTTCCTGCACCAACACAAGTGCGAAAAGTGGTTTTTCAACACTAACACAAGTGCGAAAAGTGGTTTTTCAACACTAACACAAGTGCGAAAAGTGGTTTTTCAACACTATCACAAGTGCAAAAAGTGTTTTTTGCACACTAATACAAGTGCAAAAGTGGTTTCCTGCACCAACACAAGTGCGAAAAGTGGTTTTTCAACACTAACACAAGTGCGAAAAGTGGTTTTTCACCACTAACACAAGTGCGAAAAGTGTTTTTTCCACACTAATACAAGTGCGAAAAGTGGTTTTTCAACACTAACACAAGTGCGAAAAGTGGTTTTTCCAAACTAATACAAGTGCAAAAGTGGTTTCCTGCACCAACACAAGTGCGAAAAGTGGTTTTTCAACACTAACACAAGTGCGAAAAGTGGTTTTTCAACACTATCACAAGTGCAAAAGTGTTTTTTCAACACTAATACAAGTGCAAAAGTGGTTTTTCAACACTAACACAAGTGCGAAAAGTGGTTTTTCAACACTATCACAAGTGCAAAAAGTGTTTTTTCCACACTAATACAAGTACAAAAGTGGTTTCCTGCACCAACACAAGTGCGAAAAGTGGTTTTTCAACACTAACACAAGTGCGAAAAGTGGTTTTTCAACACTAACAAAAGTGCGAAAAGTGGTTTTTCAACACTATCACAAGTGCAAAAAGTGTTTTTTGCACACTAATACAAGTGCAAAAGTGGTTTCCTGCACCAACACAAGTGCGAAAAGTGGTTTTTCAACACTAACACAAGTGCGAAAAGTGGTTTTTCACCACTAACACAAGTGCGAAAAGTGTTTTTTCCACACTAATACAAGTGCGAAAAGTGGTTTTTCAACACTAACACAAGTGCGAAAAGTGGTTTTTCCACACTAATACAAGTGCAAAAGTGGTTTCCTGCACCAACACAAGTGCGAAAAGTGGTTTTTCAACACTAACACAAGTGCGAAAAGTGGTTTTTCAACACTAATACAAGTGCAAAAGTGGTTTCCTGCACCAACACAAGTGCGAAAAGTGGTTTTTCAACACTAACACAAGTGCGAAAAGTGGTTTTTCAACACTATCACAAGTGCAAAAAGTGTTTTTTCCACATTAATGCAAGTGCAAAAGTGGTTTCCTGCACCAACACAAGTGCGAAAAGTGGTTTTTCAACACTAACACAAGTGCGAAACGTGGTTTTTCAACACTAACACAAGTGCGAGAAGTGGTTTTTCCACACTAATACAAGTGCAAAAGTGGTTTCCTGCACCAACACAAGTGCGAAAAGTGGTTTTTCAACACTAACACAAGTGCGAAAAGTGGTTTTTCAACACTATCGCAAGTGCAAAAAGTGTTTTTCCACACTAATACAAGTGCAAAAGTGGTTTCCTGCACCAACACAAGTGCGAAAAGTGGTTTTTCAACACTAACACAAGTGCGAAAAGTTGTTTTTCAACACTAACACAAGTGCGAAAAGTGGTTTTCCACACTAATACAAGTGCAAAAGTGGTTTCCTGCACCAACACAAGTGCGAAAAGTGGTTTTTCAACATTAACACAAGTGCGAAAAGTGGTTTTTCAACACTAACACATATGCGAAAAGTGGGTTTTCAACACTATCACAAGTGCAAAAAGTGGTTTTTCCACACTAATACAAGTGCAAAAGTTGTTTCCTGCACCAACACAAGTGCGAAAAGTGGTTTTTCAACACGAACACAAGTGCGAAAAGTGGTTTTTCAACACTATCACAAGTGCAAAAAGTGTTTTTTCCACACTAATACAAGTGCAAAAGTGGTTTCCTGCACCAACACAAGTGCGAAAAGTGGTTTTTCAAAACTAACACAAGTGCGAAAATTGTTTTTTCAACACTAACACAAGTGCGAAAAGTGGTTTTTGCACACTAACACAAGTGCAAAAGTGGTTTCCTGCACCAACACAAGTGCGAAAAGTGTTTTTTCAACATTAACACAAGTGTGAAAATTGGTTTTTCAACACTAACACAAGTGCGAAAAGTGGTTTTTCCACACTAATACAAGTGCAAAAGTGGTTTCCTGCACCAACACAAGTGCGAAAAGTGGTTTTTCAACATTAACACAAGTGCGAAAAGTGGTTTTTCAACACTAACACATATGCGAAAAGTGGGTTTTCAACACTATCACAAGTGCAAAAAGTGGTTTTTCCACACTAATACAAGTGCAAAAGTTGTTTCCTGCACCAACACAAGTGCGAAAAGTGGTTTTTCAACACGAACACAAGTGCGAAAAGTGGTTTTTCAACACTATCACAAGTGCAAAAAGTGTTTTTTCCACACTAATACAAGTGCAAAAGTGGTTTCCTGCACCAACACAAGTGCGAAAAGTGGTTTTTCAAAACTAACACAAGTGCGAAAATTGTTTTTTCAACACTAACACAAGTGCGAAAAGTGGTTTTTGCACACTAACACAAGTGCAAAAGTGGTTTCCTGCACCAACACAAATGCGATAAGTGGTTTTTCAACACGAACACAAGTGCGAAAAGTGTTTTTTCAACACTAACACAAGTGCGAAAAGTGTTTTTTCCACACTAATACAAGTGCAAAACTGGTTTCCTGCACCAACACAAGTGCGAAAAGTGGTTTTTCAAAACTAACTCAAGTGCGAAAATTGGTTTTTCAACACTAACACAAGTGCGAAAAGTGGTTTTTCAACACTAACACAAGTGCGAAAAGTGGTTTTTCCACACTAATACAAGTGCAAAAGTGGTTTCCTGCACCAACACAAGTGCGAAAAGTGGTTTTTCAACACTAACACAAGTGCGTAAAGTGGTTTTTCAACACTATCACAAGTGCAAAAAGTGTTTTTTCCACACTAATGCAAGTGCAAAAGTGGTTTCCTGCACCAACACAAGTGCGAAAAGTTGTTTTTCAACACTATCACAAGTGCAAAAAGTGTTTTTTCCACACTAATACAAGTGCAAAAGTGGTTTCCTGCACCAACACAAGTGCGAAAAGTGGTTTTTCAACACTAACACAAGTGCAAAAAGTGGGTTTCTCAACACTAACACAAGTGCGAAAAGTGGTTTTTCCTCACTAATACAAGTGCAAAAGTGGTTTCCTGCACCAACACAAGTGCGAAAAGTGGTTTTTCAACACTAACACAAGTGCAAAAAGTGGTTTTTCAACACTAACACAAGTGCGAAAAGTGATTTTTCAACAATAACACAAGTGCGAAAAGTGGTTTTTCCACACTGATACAAGTGCAAAAGTGGTTTCCTGCACCAACACAAGTGCGAAAAGTGGTTTTTCAACACTAACACAAGTGCGAAAATTGGTTTTTCAACACTAACACAAGTGCGAAAAGTGTTTTTTCAACACTAACACAAGTGCGAAAAGTGTTTTTTCCACACTAATACAAGTACAAAAGTGGTTTCCTGCACCAACACAAGTGCAAAAAGTGGTTTTTCAACACCAACACAAGTGCAAAAAGTGGTTTTTCAACACTAATACAAGTGCAAAAGTGGTTTCCTGCACCAACACAAGTGCGAAAAGTGGTTTTTCAACACTAACACAAGTGCGAAAAGTGGTTTTTCAACACTATCACAAGTGCAAAAAGTGTTTTTTCCACACTAATACAAGTGCAAAAGTGGTTTCCTGCACCAACACAAGTGCGAAAAGTGGTTTTCAACACTAACACAAGTGCGAAAAGTGGTTTTTCAACACTAACACAAGTGCGAAAAGTGGTTTTTCAACACGAACACAAGTGCGAAAAGTGTTTTTTCAACACCAACACAAGTGCGAAAAGTGTTTTTTCCACACTAATACAAGTGCAAAACTGGTTTCCTGCACCAACACAAGTGCGAAAAGTGGTTTTTCAAAACTAACTCAAGTGCGAAAATTGGTTTTTCAACACTAACACAAGTGCGAAAAGTGGTTTTTCAACACTAACACAAGTGCGAAAAGTGGTTTTTCCACACTAATACAAGTGCAAAAGTGGTTTCCTGCACCAACACAAGTGCGAAAAGTGGTTTTTCAACACTAACACAAGTGCGTAAAGTGGTTTTTCAACACTATCACAAGTGCAAAAAGTGTTTTTTCCACACTAATACAAGTGCAAAAGTGGTTTCCTGCACCAACACAAGTGCGAAAAGTGGTTTTTCAACACTAACACAAGTGCAAAAAGTGGTTTTTCCACACTAATACAAGTGCAAAAGTGGTTTCCTGCACCAACACAAGTGCGAAAAGTGGTTTTTCAACACTAACACAAGTGCGAAAAGTTGTTTTTCAACACTATCACAAGTGCAAAAAGTGTTTTTTCCACACTAATACAAGTGCAAAAGTGGTTTCCTGCACCAACACAAGTGCGAAAAGTGGTTTTTCAACACTAACACAAGTGCAAAAAGTGGGTTTTTCAACACTAACACAAGTGCGAAAAGTGGTTTTTCCTCACTAATACAAGTGCAAAAGTGGTTTCCTGCACCAACACAAGTGCGAAAAGTGGTTTTTCAACACTAACACAAGTGCGAAAAGTGGTTTTTCAACACTAACACAAGTGCGAAAAGTGATTTTTCAACAATAACACAAGTGCGAAAAGTGGTTTTTCCACACTGATACAAGTGCAAAAGTGGTTTCCTGCACCAACACAAGTGCGAAAAGTGGTTTTTCAACACTAACACAAGTGCGAAAATTGGTTTTTCAACACTAACACAAGTGCGAAAAGTGTTTTTTCAACACTAACACAAGTGCGAAAAGTGTTTTTTCCACACTAATACAAGTACAAAAGTGGTTTCCTGCACCAACACAAGTGCGAAAAGTGGTTTTTCAACACCAACACAAGTGCAAAAAGTGGTTTTTCAACACTAATACAAGTGCAAAAGTGGTTTCCTGCACCAACACAAGTGCGAAAAGTGGTTTTTCAACACTAACACAAGTGCGAAAAGTGGTTTTTCAACACTAACACAAGTGCGAAAAGTGGTTTTTCCACACAAATACAAGTGCAAAAGTGGTTTCCTGCACCAACACAAGTGCGAAAAGTGGTTTTTCAACACTAACACAAGTGTGAAAAGTGGTTTTTCAACACTAATACAAGTGCAAAAGTGGTTTCCTGCACCAACACAAGTGCGAAAAGTGGTTTTTCAACACTAACACAAGTGCGAAAAGTGGTTTTTCAACACTAACACAAGTGCGAAAAGTGGTTTTTCCACACTAATACAAGTGCAAAAGTGGTTTTTCCTGCACCAACACAAGTGCGAAAAGTGGTTTTTCAACACTAACACAAGTGCGAAAAGTGGTTTTTCAACACTATCACAAGTGCAAAAAGGGTTTTTTCCACACTAATACAAGTGCAAAAGTGGTTTCCTGCACCAACACAAGTGCGAAAAGTGGTTTTTCAACACCAACACAAGTGCGAAAAGTGGTTTTTCAACACTAACACAAGTGCGAAAAGTGGTTTTTCAACACTAATACAAGTGCAAAAGTAGTTTCCTGCACCAACACAAGTGCGAAAAGTGGTTTTTCAACACTAACACAAGTGCGAAAAGTGGTTTTTCAACACTAACACAAGTGCGAAAAGTGGTTTTTCCACACTAATACAAGAGCAAAAGTGGTTTCCTGCACCAACACAAATGCAAAAAGTGGTTTTTCAACACTAACACAAGTGCGAAAAGTGGTTTTTCAACACTATCACAAGTGCAAAAAGTGTTTTTTCCACACTAATACAAGTGCAAAAGTGGTTTTCTGCACCAACACAGGTGCAAAAAGTGTTTTTTCAACACTAACGCAAGTGCGAAAAGTGGTTTTTCAACACTAACACAAGTGCGAAAAGTGGTTTTTCCACACTAATACAAGTGCAAAAGTGGTTTCCTGCACCAACACAAGTGCGAAAAGTGGTTTTTCAACACTAACACAAGTGCGAAAAGTGGTTTTTCAACACTATCACAAGTGCAAAAGTGTTTTTTCCACACTAATACAAGTGCAAAAGTGGTTTTTCAACACTAACACAAGTGCGAAAAGTGGTTTTTCAACACTATCACAAGTGCAAAAAGTGTTTTTTCCACACTAATACAAGTACAAAAGTGGTTTCCTGCACCAACACAAGTGCGAAAAGTGGTTTTTCAACACTAACACAAGTGCGAAAAGTGGTTTTTCAACACTAACACAAGTGCGAAAAGTGGTTTTTCAACACTATCACAAGTGCAAAAAGTGTTTTTTGCACACTAATACAAGTGCAAAAGTGGTTTCCTGCACCAACACAAGTGCGAAAAGTGGTTTTTCAACACTAACACAAGTGCGAAAAGTGGTTTTTCACCACTAACACAAGTGCGAAAAGTGTTTTTTCCACACTAATACAAGTGCGAAAAGTGGTTTTTCAACACTAACACAAGTGCGAAAAGTGGTTTTTCCAAACTAATACAAGTGCAAAAGTGGTTTCCTGCACCAACACAAGTGCGAAAAGTGGTTTTTCAACACTAACACAAGTGCGAAAAGTGGTTTTTCAACACTATCACAAGTGCAAAAGTGTTTTTTCAACACTAATACAAGTGCAAAAGTGGTTTTTCAACACTAACACAAGTGCGAAAAGTGGTTTTTCAACACTATCACAAGTGCAAAAAGTGTTTTTTCCACACTAATACAAGTACAAAAGTGGTTTCCTGCACCAACACAAGTGCGAAAAGTGGTTTTTCAACACTAACACAAGTGCGAAAAGTGGTTTTTCAACACTAACAAAAGTGCGAAAAGTGGTTTTTCAACACTATCACAAGTGCAAAAAGTGTTTTTTGCACACTAATACAAGTGCAAAAGTGGTTTCCTGCACCAACACAAGTGCGAAAAGTGGTTTTTCAACACTAACACAAGTGCGAAAAGTGGTTTTTCACCACTAACACAAGTGCGAAAAGTGTTTTTTCCACACTAATACAAGTGCGAAAAGTGGTTTTTCAACACTAACACAAGTGCGAAAAGTGGTTTTTCCACACTAATACAAGTGCAAAAGTGGTTTCCTGCACCAACACAAGTGCGAAAAGTGGTTTTTCAACACTAACACAAGTGCGAAAAGTGGTTTTTCAACACTAATACAAGTGCAAAAGTGGTTTCCTGCACCAACACAAGTGCGAAAAGTGGTTTTTCAACACTAACACAAGTGCGAAAAGTGGTTTTTCAACACTATCACAAGTGCAAAAAGTGTTTTTTCCACATTAATGCAAGTGCAAAAGTGGTTTCCTGCACCAACACAAGTGCGAAAAGTGGTTTTTCAACACTAACACAAGTGCGAAACGTGGTTTTTCAACACTAACACAAGTGCGAAAAGTGGTTTTTCCACACTAATACAAGTGCAAAAGTGGTTTCCTGCACCAACACAAGTGCGAAAAGTGGTTTTTCAACACTAACACAAGTGCGAAAAGTGGTTTTTCAACACTATCGCAAGTGCAAAAAGTGTTTTTCCACACTAATACAAGTGCAAAAGTGGTTTCCTGCACCAACACAAGTGCGAAAAGTGGTTTTTCAACACTAACACAAGTGCGAAAAGTTGTTTTTCAACACTAACACAAGTGCGAAAAGTGGTTTTCCACACTAATACAAGTGCAAAAGTGGTTTCCTGCACCAACACAAGTGCGAAAAGTGGTTTTTCAACACTAACACAAGTGCGAAAAGTGGTTTTTCAACACTATCACAAGTGCAAAAAGTGTTTTTTCCCCACTAATACAAGTGCAAAAGTGGTTTCCTGCACCAACACAAGTGCGAAAAGTGGTTTTCCACACTAATACAAGTGCAAAAGTGGTTTCCTGCACCAACACAAGTGCGAAAAGTGGTTTTTCAACACTAACACAAGTGCGAAAAGTGGTTTTTCAACACTAACACAAGTGCGAAAAGTGATTTTTCAACAATAACACAAGTGCGAAAAGTGGTTTTTCCACACTGATACAAGTGCAAAAGTGGTTTCCTGCACCAACACAAGTGCGAAAAGTGGTTTTTCAACACTAACACATGTGCGAAAATTGGTTTTTCAACACTAACACAAGTGCAAAAGTGGTTTCCTGCACCAACACAAGTGCGAAAAGTGTTTTTTCAACATTAACACAAGTGTGAAAAGTGGTTTTTCAACACTAACACAAGTGCGAAAAGTGGTTTTTCCACACTAATACAAGTGCAAAAGTGGTTTCCTGCACCAACACAAGTGCGAAAAGTGGTTTTTCAACATTAACACAAGTGCGAAAAGTGGTTTTTCAACACTAACACATATGCGAAAAGTGGGTTTTCAACACTATCACAAGTGCAAAAAGTGGTTTTTCCACACTAATACAAGTGCAAAAGTTGTTTCCTGCACCAACACAAGTGCGAAAAGTGGTTTTTCAACACGAACACAAGT
Source organism: Myxine glutinosa (assembly GCF_964187855.1). Classification (NCBI taxonomy): domain Eukaryota; kingdom Metazoa; phylum Chordata; class Myxini; order Myxiniformes; family Myxinidae; genus Myxine; species Myxine glutinosa. The sequence continues at coordinate 104,428 of NW_027616951.1, forward strand.
GCGAAAAGTGGTTTTTCAACACTATCACAAGTGCAAAAAGTGTTTTTTCCACACTAATACAAGTGCAAAAGTGGTTTCCTGCACCAACACAAGTGCGAAAAGTGGTTTTTCAAAACTAACACAAGTGCGAAAATTGTTTTTTCAACACTAACACAAGTGCGAAAAGTGGTTTTTGCACACTAACACAAGTGCAAAAGTGGTTTCCTGCACCAACACAAATGCGAAAAGTGGTTTTTCAACACGAACACAAGTGCGAAAAGTGTTTTTTCAACACTAACACAAGTGCGAAAAGTGTTTTTTCCACACTAATACAAGTGCAAAACTGGTTTCCTGCACCAACACAAGTGCGAAAAGTGGTTTTTCAAAACTAACTCAAGTGCGAAAATTGGTTTTTCAACACTAACACAAGTGCGAAAAGTGGTTTTTCAACACTAACACAAGTGCGAAAAGTGGTTTTTCCACACTAATACAAGTGCAAAAGTGGTTTCCTGCACCAACACAAGTGCGAAAAGTGGTTTTTCAACACTAACACAAGTGCGTAAAGTGGTTTTTCAACACTATCACAAGTGCAAAAAGTGTTTTTTCCACACTAATGCAAGTGCAAAAGTGGTTTCCTGCACCAACACAAGTGCGAAAAGTTGTTTTTCAACACTATCACAAGTGCAAAAAGTGTTTTTTCCACACTAATACAAGTGCAAAAGTGGTTTCCTGCACCAACACAAGTGCGAAAAGTGGTTTTTCAACACTAACACAAGTGCAAAAAGTGGGTTTCTCAACACTAACACAAGTGCGAAAAGTGGTTTTTCCTCACTAATACAAGTGCAAAAGTGGTTTCCTGCACCAACACAAGTGCGAAAAGTGGTTTTTCAACACTAACACAAGTGCAAAAAGTGGTTTTTCAACACTAACACAAGTGCGAAAAGTGATTTTTCAACAATAACACAAGTGCGAAAAGTGGTTTTTCCACACTGATACAAGTGCAAAAGTGGTTTCCTGCACCAACACAAGTGCGAAAAGTGGTTTTTCAACACTAACACAAGTGCGAAAACTGGTTTTTCAACACTAACACAAGTGCGAAAAGTGTTTTTTCAACACTAACACAAGTGCGAAAAGTGTTTTTTCCACACTAATACAAGTACAAAAGTGGTTTCCTGCACCAACACAAGTGCAAAAAGTGGTTTTTCAACACCAACACAAGTGCAAAAAGTGGTTTTTCAACACTAATACAAGTGCAAAAGTGGTTTCCTGCACCAACACAAGTGCGAAAAGTGGTTTTTCAACACTAACACAAGTGCGAAAAGTGGTTTTTCAACACTATCACAAGTGCAAAAAGTGTTTTTTCCACACTAATACAAGTGCAAAAGTGGTTTCCTGCACCAACACAAGTGCGAAAAGTGGTTTTCAACACTAACACAAGTGCGAAAAGTGGTTTTTCAACACTAACACAAGTGCGAAAAGTGGTTTTCCACACTAATACAAGTGCAAAAGTGGTTTCCTGCACCAACACAAGTGCGAAAAGTGGTTTTTCAACACTAACACAAGTGCGAAAAGTGGTTTTTCAACACTATCACAAGTGCAAAAAGTGTTTTTTCCCCACTAATACAAGTGCAAAAGTGGTTTCCTGCACCAACACAAGTGCGAAAAGTGGTTTTTCAACACTAACACAAGTGCAAAAATTGGGTTTTTCAACACTAACACAAGTGCGAAAAGTGGTTTTTCCACACTAATACAAGTGCAAAAGTGGTTTCCTGCACCAACACAAGTGCGAAAAGTGGTTTTTCACCACTAACACAAGTGCGAAAAGTGGTTTTTCAACACTAACACAAGTGCGAAAAGTGATTTTTCAACAATAACACAAGTGCGAAAAGTGGTTTTTCCACACTGATACAAGTGCAAAAGTGGTTTCCTGCACCAACACAAGTGCGAAAAGTGGTTTTTCAACACTAACACAAGTGCGAAAATTGGTTTTTCAACACTAACACAAGTGCGAAAAGTGTTTTTTCAACACTAACACAAGTGCGGAAAGTGTTTTTTCCACACTAATACAAGTGCAAAAGTGGTTTCCTGCACCAACACAAGTGCGAAAAGTGGTTTTTCAACACTAACACAAGTGCGTAAAGTGGTTTTTCAACACTATCACAAGTGCAAAAAGTGTTTTTTTCCACACTAATACAAGTGCAAAAGTGGTTTCCTGCACCAACACAAGTGCGAAAAGTGGTTTTTCAACACTAACACAAGTGCAAAAAGTGGTTTTTCCACACTAATACAAGTGCAAAAGTGGTTTCCTGCACCAACACAAGTGCGAAAAGTGGTTTTTCAACACTAACACAAGTGCGAAAAGTTGTTTTTCAACACTATCACAAGTGCAAAAAGTGTTTTTTCCACACTAATACAAGTGCAAAAGTGGTTTCCTGCACCAACACAAGTGCGAAAAGTGGTTTTTCAACACTAACACAAGTGCAAAAAGTGTGTTTTTCAACACTAACACAAGTGCGAAAAGTGGTTTTTCCTCACTAATACAAGTGCAAAAGTGGTTTCCTGCACCAACACAAGTGCGAAAAGTGGTTTTTCAACACTAACACAAGTGCGAAAAGTGGTTTTTCAACACTAACACAAGTGCGAAAAGTGATTTTTCAACAATAACACAAGTGCGAAAAGTGGTTTTTCCACACTGATACAAGTGCAAAAGTGGTTTCCTGCACCAACACAAGTGCGAAAAGTGGTTTTTCAACACTAACACAAGTGCGAAAATTGGTTTTTCAACACTAACACAAGTGCGAAAAGTGTTTTTTCAACACTAACACAAGTGCGAAAAGTGTTTTTTCCACACTAATACAAGTACAAAAGTGGTTTCCTGCACCAACACAAGTGCAAAAAGTGGTTTTTCAACACCAACACAAGTGCAAAAAGTGGTTTTTCAACACTAATACAAGTGCAAAAGTGGTTTCCTGCACCAACACAAGTGCGAAAAGTGGTTTTTCAACACTAACACAAGTGCGAAAAGTGGTTTTTCAACACTATCACAAGTGCAAAAAGTGTTTTTTCCACACTAATACAAGTGCAAAAGTGGTTTCCTGCACCAACACAAGTGCGAAAAGTGGTTTTCAACACTAACACAAGTGCGAAAAGTGGTTTTTCAACACTAACACAAGTGCGAAAAGTGGTTTTCCACACTAATACAAGTGCAAAAGTGGTTTCCTGCACCAACACAAGTGCGAAAAGTGGTTTTTCAACACTAACACAAGTGCGAAAAGTGGTTTTTCAACACTATCACAAGTGCAAAAAGTGTTTTTTCCCCACTAATACAAGTGCAAAAGTGGTTTCCTGCACCAACACAAGTGCGAAAAGTGGTTTTTCAACACTAACACAAGTGCAAAAATTGGGTTTTTCAACACTAACACAAGTGCGAAAAGTGGTTTTTCCACACTAATACAAGTGCAAAAGTGGTTTCCTGCACCAACACAAGTGCGAAAAGTGGTTTTTCAACACTAACACAAGTGCGAAAAGTGGTTTTTCAACACTAACACAAGTGCGAAAAGTGATTTTTCAACAATAACACAAGTGCGAAAAGTGGTTTTTCCACACTGATACAAGTGCAAAAGTGGTTTCCTGCACCAACACAAGTGCGAAAAGTGGTTTTTCAACACTAACACAAGTGCGAAAATTGGTTTTTCAACACTAACACAAGTGCGAAAAGTGTTTTTTCAACACTAACACAAGTGCGAAAAGTGTTTTTTCCACACTAATACAAGTACAAAAGTGGTTTCCTGCACCAACACAAGTGCGAAAAGTGGTTTTTCAACACCAACACAAGTGCGAAAAGTGTTTTTTCCACACTAATACAAGTGCAAAAGTGGTTTCCTGCACCAACACAAGTGCGAAAAGTTGTTTTTCAACACTATCACAAGTGCAAAAAGTGTTTTTTCCACACTAATACAAGTGCAAAAGTGGTTTCCTGCACCAACACAAGTGCGAAAAGTGGTTTTTCAACACTAACACAAGTGCAAAAAGTGGGTTTCTCAACACTAACACAAGTGCGAAAAGTGGTTTTTCCTCACTAATACAAGTGCAAAAGTGGTTTCCTGCACCAACACAAGTGCGAAAAGTGGTTTTTCAACACTAACACAAGTGCAAAAAGTGGTTTTTCAACACTAACACAAGTGCAAAAAGTGATTTTTCAACAATAACACAAGTGCGAAAAGTGGTTTTTCCACACTGATACAAGTGCAAAAGTGGTTTCCTGCACCAACACAAGTGCGAAAAGTGGTTTTTCAACACTAACACAAGTGCGAAAATTGGTTTTTCAACACTAACACAAGTGCAAAAAGTGTTTTTTCAACACTAACACAAGTGCGAAAAGTGTTTTTTCCACACTAATACAAGTACAAAAGTGGTTTCCTGCACCAACACAAGTGCAAAAAGTGGTTTTTCAACACCAACACAAGTGCAAAAAGTGGTTTTTCAACACTAATACAAGTGCAAAAGTGGTTTCCTGCACCAACACAAGTGCGAAAAGTGGTTTTTCAACACTAACACAAGTGCGAAAAGTGGTTTTTCAACACTATCACAAGTGCAAAAAGTGTTTTTTCCACACTAATACAAGTGCAAAAGTGGTTTCCTGCACCAACACAAGTGCGAAAAGTGGTTTTCAACACTAACACAAGTGCGAAAAGTGGTTTTTCAACACTAACACAAGTGCGAAAAGTGGTTTTCCACACTAATACAAGTGCAAAAGTGGTTTCCTGCACCAACACAAGTGCGAAAAGTGGTTTTTCAACACTAACACAAGTGCGAAAAGTGGTTTTTCAACACTATCACAAGTGCAAAAAGTGTTTTTTCCCCACTAATACAAGTGCAAAAGTGGTTTCCTGCACCAACACAAGTGCGAAAAGTGGTTTTTCAACACTAACACAAGTGCAAAAATTGGGTTTTTCAACACTAACACAAGTGCGAAAAGTGGTTTTTCCACACTAATACAAGTGCAAAAGTGGTTTCCTGCACCAACACAAGTGCGAAAAGTGGTTTTTCACCACTAACACAAGTGCGAAAAGTGGTTTTTCAACACTAACACAAGTGCGAAAAGTGATTTTTCAACAATAACACAAGTGCGAAAAGTGGTTTTTCCACACTGATACAAGTGCAAAAGTGGTTTCCTGCACCAACACAAGTGCGAAAAGTGGTTTTTCAACACTAACACAAGTGCGAAAATTGGTTTTTCAACACTAACACAAGTGCGAAAAGTGTTTTTTCAACACTAACACAAGTGCGGAAAGTGTTTTTTCCACACTAATACAAGTGCAAAAGTGGTTTCCTGCACCAACACAAGTGCGAAAAGTGGTTTTTCAACACTAACACAAGTGCGTAAAGTGGTTTTTCAACACTATCACAAGTGCAAAAAGTGTTTTTTTCCACACTAATACAAGTGCAAAAGTGGTTTCCTGCACCAACACAAGTGCGAAAAGTGGTTTTTCAACACTAACACAAGTGCAAAAAGTGGTTTTTCCACACTAATACAAGTGCAAAAGTGGTTTCCTGCACCAACACAAGTGCGAAAAGTGGTTTTTCAACACTAACACAAGTGCGAAAAGTTGTTTTTCAACACTATCACAAGTGCAAAAAGTGTTTTTTCCACACTAATACAAGTGCAAAAGTGGTTTCCTGCACCAACACAAGTGCGAAAAGTGGTTTTTCAACACTAACACAAGTGCAAAAAGTGGGTTTTTCAACACTAACACAAGTGCGAAAAGTGGTTTTTCCTCACTAATACAAGTGCAAAAGTGGTTTCCTGCACCAACACAAGTGCGAAAAGTGGTTTTTCAACACTAACACAAGTGCGAAAAGTGGTTTTTCAACACTAACACAAGTGCGAAAAGTGATTTTTCAACAATAACACAAGTGCGAAAAGTGGTTTTTCCACACTGATACAAGTGCAAAAGTGGTTTCCTGCACCAACACAAGTGCGAAAAGTGGTTTTTCAACACTAACACAAGTGCGAAAATTGGTTTTTCAACACTAACACAAGTGCGAAAAGTGTTTTTTCAACACTAACACAAGTGCGAAAAGTGTTTTTTCCACACTAATACAAGTACAAAAGTGGTTTCCTGCACCAACACAAGTGCAAAAAGTGGTTTTTCAACACCAACACAAGTGCAAAAAGTGGTTTTTCAACACTAATACAAGTGCAAAAGTGGTTTCCTGCACCAACACAAGTGCGAAAAGTGGTTTTTCAACACTAACACAAGTGCGAAAAGTGGTTTTTCAACACTATCACAAGTGCAAAAAGTGTTTTTTCCACACTAATACAAGTGCAAAAGTGGTTTCCTGCACCAACACAAGTGCGAAAAGTGGTTTTCAACACTAACACAAGTGCGAAAAGTGGTTTTTCAACACTAACACAAGTGCGAAAAGTGGTTTTCCACACTAATACAAGTGCAAAAGTGGTTTCCTGCACCAACACAAGTGCGAAAAGTGGTTTTTCAACACTAACACAAGTGCGAAAAGTGGTTTTTCAACACTATCACAAGTGCAAAAAGTGTTTTTTCCCCACTAATACAAGTGCAAAAGTGGTTTCCTGCACCAACACAAGTGCGAAAAGTGGTTTTTCAACACTAACACAAGTGCAAAAATTGGGTTTTTCAACACTAACACAAGTGCGAAAAGTGGTTTTTCCACACTAATACAAGTGCAAAAGTGGTTTCCTGCACCAACACAAGTGCGAAAAGTGGTTTTTCAACACTAACACAAGTGCGAAAAGTGGTTTTTCAACACTAACACAAGTGCGAAAAGTGATTTTTCAACAATAACACAAGTGCGAAAAGTGGTTTTTCCACACTGATACAAGTGCAAAAGTGGTTTCCTGCACCAACACAAGTGCGAAAAGTGGTTTTTCAACACTAACACAAGTGCGAAAATTGGTTTTTCAACACTAACACAAGTGCGAAAAGTGTTTTTTCAACACTAACACAAGTGCGAAAAGTGTTTTTTCCACACTAATACAAGTACAAAAGTGGTTTCCTGCACCAACACAAGTGCGAAAAGTGGTTTTTCAACACCAACACAAGTGCGAAAAGTGTTTTTTCCACACCAATACAAGTGCAAAAGTGGTTTCCTGCACCAACACAAGTGCGAAAAGTGGTTTTTCAACACTAACACAAGTGCGAAAAGTTGTTTTTCAACACTATCACAAGTGCAAAAAGTGTTTTTTCCACACTAATACAAGTGCAAAAGTGGTTTCCTGCACCAACACAAGTGCGAAAAGTTGTTTTTCAACACTATCACAAGTGCAAAAAGTGTTTTTTCCACACTAATACAAGTGCAAAAGTGGTTTCCTGCACCAACACAAGTGCGAAAAGTGGTTTTTCAACACTAACACAAGTGCAAAAAGTGGGTTTTTCCACACTAATACAAGTGCAAAAGTGGTTTCCTGCACCAACACAAGTGCGAAAAGTTGTTTTTCAACACTATCACAAGTGCAAAAAGTGTTTTTTCCACACTAATACAAGTGCAAAAGTGGTTTCCTGCACCAACACAAGTGCGAAAAGTGGTTTTTCAACACTAACACAAGTGCAAAAAGTGGGTTTCTCAACACTAACACAAGTGCGAAAAGTGGTTTTTCCTCACTAATACAAGTGCAAAAGTGGTTTCCTGCACCAACACAAGTGCGAAAAGTGGTTTTTCAACACTAACACAAGTGCAAAAAGTGGTTTTTCAACACTAACACAAGTGCAAAAAGTGATTTTTCAACAATAACACAAGTGCGAAAAGTGGTTTTTCCACACTGATACAAGTGCAAAAGTGGTTTCCTGCACCAACACAAGTGCGAAAAGTGGTTTTTCAACACTAACACAAGTGCGAAAATTGGTTTTTCAACACTAACACAAGTGCAAAAAGTGTTTTTTCAACACTAACACAAGTGCGAAAAGTGTTTTTTCCACACTAATACAAGTACAAAAGTGGTTTCCTGCACCAACACAAGTGCAAAAAGTGGTTTTTCAACACCAACACAAGTGCAAAAAGTGGTTTTTCAACACTAATACAAGTGCAAAAGTGGTTTCCTGCACCAACACAAGTGCGAAAAGTGGTTTTTCAACACTAACACAAGTGCGAAAAGTGGTTTTTCAACACTATCACAAGTGCAAAAAGTGTTTTTTCCACACTAATACAAGTGCAAAAGTGGTTTCCTGCACCAACACAAGTGCGAAAAGTGGTTTTCAACACTAACACAAGTGCGAAAAGTGGTTTTTCAACACTAACACAAGTGCGAAAAGTGGTTTTCCACACTAATACAAGTGCAAAAGTGGTTTCCTGCACCAACACAAGTGCGAAAAGTGGTTTTTCAACACTAACACAAGTGCGAAAAGTGGTTTTTCAACACTATCACAAGTGCAAAAAGTGTTTTTTCCCCACTAATACAAGTGCAAAAGTGGTTTCCTGCACCAACACAAGTGCGAAAAGTGGTTTTTCAACACTAACACAAGTGCAAAAATTGGGTTTTTCAACACTAACACAAGTGCGAAAAGTGGTTTTTCCACACTAATACAAGTGCAAAAGTGGTTTCCTGCACCAACACAAGTGCGAAAAGTGGTTTTTCACCACTAACACAAGTGCGAAAAGTGGTTTTTCAACACTAACACAAGTGCGAAAAGTGATTTTTCAACAATAACACAAGTGCGAAAAGTGGTTTTTCCACACTGATACAAGTGCAAAAGTGGTTTCCTGCACCAACACAAGTGCGAAAAGTGGTTTTTCAACACTAACACAAGTGCGAAAATTGGTTTTTCAACACTAACACAAGTGCGAAAAGTGTTTTTTCAACACTAACACAAGTGCGGAAAGTGTTTTTTCCACACTAATACAAGTGCAAAAGTGGTTTCCTGCACCAACACAAGTGCGAAAAGTGGTTTTTCAACACTAACACAAGTGCGTAAAGTGGTTTTTCAACACTATCACAAGTGCAAAAAGTGTTTTTTTCCACACTAATACAAGTGCAAAAGTGGTTTCCTGCACCAACACAAGTGCGAAAAGTGGTTTTTCAACACTAACACAAGTGCAAAAAGTGGTTTTTCCACACTAATACAAGTGCAAAAGTGGTTTCCTGCACCAACACAAGTGCGAAAAGTGGTTTTTCAACACTAACACAAGTGCGAAAAGTTGTTTTTCAACACTATCACAAGTGCAAAAAGTGTTTTTTCCACACTAATACAAGTGCAAAAGTGGTTTCCTGCACCAACACAAGTGCGAAAAGTGGTTTTTCAACACTAACACAAGTGCAAAAAGTGGGTTTTTCAACACTAACACAAGTGCGAAAAGTGGTTTTTCCTCACTAATACAAGTGCAAAAGTGGTTTCCTGCACCAACACAAGTGCGAAAAGTGGTTTTTCAACACTAACACAAGTGCGAAAAGTGGTTTTTCAACACTAACACAAGTGCGAAAAGTGATTTTTCAACAATAACACAAGTGCGAAAAGTGGTTTTTCCACACTGATACAAGTGCAAAAGTGGTTTCCTGCACCAACACAAGTGCGAAAAGTGGTTTTTCAACACTAACACAAGTGCGAAAATTGGTTTTTCAACACTAACACAAGTGCGAAAAGTGTTTTTTCAACACTAACACAAGTGCGAAAAGTGTTTTTTCCACACTAATACAAGTACAAAAGTGGTTTCCTGCACCAACACAAGTGCAAAAAGTGGTTTTTCAACACCAACACAAGTGCAAAAAGTGGTTTTTCAACACTAATACAAGTGCAAAAGTGGTTTCCTGCACCAACACAAGTGCGAAAAGTGGTTTTTCAACACTAACACAAGTGCGAAAAGTGGTTTTTCAACACTATCACAAGTGCAAAAAGTGTTTTTTCCACACTAATACAAGTGCAAAAGTGGTTTCCTGCACCAACACAAGTGCGAAAAGTGGTTTTCAACACTAACACAAGTGCGAAAAGTGGTTTTTCAACACTAACACAAGTGCGAAAAGTGGTTTTCCACACTAATACAAGTGCAAAAGTGGTTTCCTGCACCAACACAAGTGCGAAAAGTGGTTTTTCAACACTAACACAAGTGCGAAAAGTGGTTTTTCAACACTATCACAAGTGCAAAAAGTGTTTTTTCCCCACTAATACAAGTGCAAAAGTGGTTTCCTGCACCAACACAAGTGCGAAAAGTGGTTTTTCAACACTAACACAAGTGCAAAAATTGGGTTTTTCAACACTAACACAAGTGCGAAAAGTGGTTTTTCCACACTAATACAAGTGCAAAAGTGGTTTCCTGCACCAACACAAGTGCGAAAAGTGGTTTTTCAACACTAACACAAGTGCGAAAAGTGGTTTTTCAACACTAACACAAGTGCGAAAAGTGATTTTTCAACAATAACACAAGTGCGAAAAGTGGTTTTTCCACACTGATACAAGTGCAAAAGTGGTTTCCTGCACCAACACAAGTGCGAAAAGTGGTTTTTCAACACTAACACAAGTGCGAAAATTGGTTTTTCAACACTAACACAAGTGCGAAAAGTGTTTTTTCAACACTAACACAAGTGCGAAAAGTGTTTTTTCCACACTAATACAAGTACAAAAGTGGTTTCCTGCACCAACACAAGTGCGAAAAGTGGTTTTTCAACACCAACACAAGTGCGAAAAGTGTTTTTTCCACACCAATACAAGTGCAAAAGTGGTTTCCTGCACCAACACAAGTGCGAAAAGTGGTTTTTCAACACTAACACAAGTGCGAAAAGTTGTTTTTCAACACTATCACAAGTGCAAAAAGTGTTTTTTCCACACTAATACAAGTGCAAAAGTGGTTTCCTGCACCAACACAAGTGCGAAAAGTGGTTTTTCAACACTAACACAAGTGCAAAAAGTGGGTTTTTCAACACTAACACAAGTGCGAAAAGTGGTTTTTCCTCACTAATACAAGTGCAAAAGTGGTTTCCTGCACCAACACAAGTGCGAAAAGTGGTTTTTCAACACTAACACAAGTGCGAAAAGTGGTTTTTCAACACTAACACAAGTGCGAAAAGTGATTTTTCAACAATAACACAAGTGCGAAAAGTGGTTTTTCCACACTGATACAAGTGCAAAAGTGGTTTCCTGCACCAACACAAGTGCGAAAAGTGGTTTTTCAACACTAACACAAGTGCGAAAATTGGTTTTTCAACACTAACACAAGTGCGAAAAGTGTTTTTTCAACACTAACACAAGTGCGAAAAGTGTTTTTTCCACACTAATACAAGTACAAAAGTGGTTTCCTGCACCAACACAAGTGCGAAAAGTGGTTTTTCAACACCAACACAAGTGCAAAAAGTGGTTTTTCAACACTAATACAAGTGCAAAAGTGGTTTCCTGCACCAACACAAGTGCGAAAAGTGGTTTTTCAACACTAACACAAGTGCGAAAAGTGGTTTTTCAACACTAACACAAGTGCGAAAAGTGGTTTTTCCACACAAATACAAGTGCAAAAGTGGTTTCCTGCACCAACACAAGTGCGAAAAGTGGTTTTTCAACACTAACACAAGTGTGAAAAGTGGTTTTTCAACACTAATACAAGTGCAAAAGTGGTTTCCTGCACCAACACAAGTGCGAAAAGTGGTTTTTCAACACTAACACAAGTGCGAAAAGTGGTTTTTCAACACTAACACAAGTGCGAAAAGTGGTTTTTCCACACTAATACAAGTGCAAAAGTGGTTTTTCCTGCACCAACACAAGTGCGAAAAGTGGTTTTTCAACACTAACACAAGTGCGAAAAGTGGTTTTTCAACACTATCACAAGTGCAAAAAGGGTTTTTTCCACACTAATACAAGTGCAAAAGTGGTTTCCTGCACCAACACAAGTGCGAAAAGTGGTTTTTCAACACCAACACAAGTGCGAAAAGTGGTTTTTCAACACTAACACAAGTGCGAAAAGTGGTTTTTCAACACTAATACAAGTGCAAAAGTAGTTTCCTGCACCAACACAAGTGCGAAAAGTGGTTTTTCAACACTAACACAAGTGCGAAAAGTGGTTTTTCAACACTAACACAAGTGCGAAAAGTGGTTTTTCCACACTAATACAAGTGCAAAAGTGGTTTCCTGCACCAACACAAATGCAAAAAGTGGTTTTTCAACACTAACACAAGTGCGAAAAGTGGTTTTTCAACACTATCACAAGTGCAAAAAGTGTTTTTTCCACACTAATACAAGTGCAAAAGTGGTTTTCTGCACCAACACAGGTGCAAAAAGTGTTTTTTCAACACTAACGCAAGTGCGAAAAGTGGTTTTTCAACACTAACACAAGTGCGAAAAGTGGTTTTTCCACACTAATACAAGTGCAAAAGTGGTTTCCTGCACCAACACAAGTGCGAAAAGTGGTTTTTCAACACTAACACAAGTGCGAAAAGTGGTTTTTCAACACTATCACAAGTGCAAAAGTGTTTTTTCCACACTAATACAAGTGCAAAAGTGGTTTTTCAACACTAACACAAGTGCGAAAAGTGGTTTTTCAACACTATCACAAGTGCAAAAAGTGTTTTTTCCACACTAATACAAGTACAAAAGTGGTTTCCTGCACCAACACAAGTGCGAAAAGTGGTTTTTCAACACTAACACAAGTGCGAAAAGTGGTTTTTCAACACTAACACAAGTGCGAAAAGTGGTTTTTCAACACTATCACAAGTGCAAAAAGTGTTTTTTGCACACTAATACAAGTGCAAAAGTGGTTTCCTGCACCAACACAAGTGCGAAAAGTGGTTTTTCAACACTAACACAAGTGCGAAAAGTGGTTTTTCACCACTAACACAAGTGCGAAAAGTGTTTTTTCCACACTAATACAAGTGCGAAAAGTGGTTTTTCAACACTAACACAAGTGCGAAAAGTGGTTTTTCCAAACTAATACAAGTGCAAAAGTGGTTTCCTGCACCAACACAAGTGCGAAAAGTGGTTTTTCAACACTAACACAAGTGCGAAAAGTGGTTTTTCAACACTATCACAAGTGCAAAAGTGTTTTTTCAACACTAATACAAGTGCAAAAGTGGTTTTTCAACACTAACACAAGTGCGAAAAGTGGTTTTTCAACACTATCACAAGTGCAAAAAGTGTTTTTTCCACACTAATACAAGTACAAAAGTGGTTTCCTGCACCAACACAAGTGCGAAAAGTGGTTTTTCAACACTAACACAAGTGCGAAAAGTGGTTTTTCAACACTAACAAAAGTGCGAAAAGTGGTTTTTCAACACTATCACAAGTGCAAAAAGTGTTTTTTGCACACTAATACAAGTGCAAAAGTGGTTTCCTGCACCAACACAAGTGCGAAAAGTGGTTTTTCAACACTAACACAAGTGCGAAAAGTGGTTTTTCACCACTAACACAAGTGCGAAAAGTGTTTTTTCCACACTAATACAAGTGCGAAAAGTGGTTTTTCAACACTAACACAAGTGCGAAAAGTGGTTTTTCCACACTAATACAAGTGCAAAAGTGGTTTCCTGCACCAACACAAGTGCGAAAAGTGGTTTTTCAACACTAACACAAGTGCGAAAAGTGGTTTTTCAACACTAATACAAGTGCAAAAGTGGTTTCCTGCACCAACACAAGTGCGAAAAGTGGTTTTTCAACACTAACACAAGTGCGAAAAGTGGTTTTTCAACACTATCACAAGTGCAAAAAGTGTTTTTTCCACATTAATGCAAGTGCAAAAGTGGTTTCCTGCACCAACACAAGTGCGAAAAGTGGTTTTTCAACACTAACACAAGTGCGAAACGTGGTTTTTCAACACTAACACAAGTGCGAAAAGTGGTTTTTCCACACTAATACAAGTGCAAAAGTGGTTTCCTGCACCAACACAAGTGCGAAAAGTGGTTTTTCAACACTAACACAAGTGCGAAAAGTGGTTTTTCAACACTATCGCAAGTGCAAAAAGTGTTTTTCCACACTAATACAAGTGCAAAAGTGGTTTCCTGCACCAACACAAGTGCGAAAAGTGGTTTTTCAACACTAACACAAGTGCGAAAAGTGGTTTTTCAACACTATCACAAGTGCAAAAAGTGTTTTTTCCACACTAATACAAGTGCAAAAGTGGTTTCCTGCACCAACACAAGTGCGAAAAGTGGTTTTCAACACTAACACAAGTGCGAAAAGTTGTTTTTCAACACTAACACAAGTGCGAAAAGTGGTTTTCCACACTAATACAAGTGCAAAAGTGGTTTCCTGCACCAACACAAGTGCGAAAAGTGGTTTTTCAACACTAACACAAGTGCGAAAAGTGGTTTTTCAACACTATCACAAGTGCAAAAAGTGTTTTTTCCCCACTAATACAAGTGCAAAAGTGGTTTCCTGCACCAACACAAGTGCGAAAAGTGGTTTTCCACACTAATACAAGTGCAAAAGTGGTTTCCTGCACCAACACAAGTGCGAAAAGTGGTTTTTCAACACTAACACAAGTGCGAAAAGTGGTTTTTCAACACTAACACAAGTGCGAAAAGTGATTTTTCAACAATAACACAAGTGCGAAAAGTGGTTTTTCCACACTGATACAAGTGCAAAAGTGGTTTCCTGCACCAACACAAGTGCGAAAAGTGGTTTTTCAACACTAACACAAGTGCGAAAATTGGTTTTTCAACACTAACACAAGTGCGAAAAGTCTTTTTTCAACACTAACACAAGTGCGAAAAGTGTTTTTTCCACACTAATACAAGTACAAAAGTGGTTTCCTGCACCAACACAAGTGCGAAAAGTGGTTTTTCAACACCAACACAAGTGCGAAAAGTGTTTTTTCCACACTAATACAAGTGCAAAAGTGGTTTCCTGCACCAACACAAGTGCGAAAAGTGTTTTTTCAACATTAACACAAGTGTGAAAAGTGGTTTTTCAACACTAACACAAGTGCGAAAAGTGGTTTTTCCACACTAATACAAGTGCAAAAGTGGTTTCCTGCACCAACACAAGTGCGAAAAGTGGTTTTTCAACATTAACACAAGTGCGAAAAGTGGTTTTTCAACACTAACACATATGCGAAAAGTGGGTTTTCAACACTATCACAAGTGCAAAAAGTGGTTTTTCCACACTAATACAAGTGCAAAAGTTGTTTCCTGCACCAACACAAGTGCGAAAAGTGGTTTTTCAACACGAACACAAGTGCGAAAAGTGGTTTTTCAACACTATCACAAGTGCAAAAAGTGTTTTTTCCACACTAATACAAGTGCAAAAGTGGTTTCCTGCACCAACACAAGTGCGAAAAGTGGTTTTTCAAAACTAACACAAGTGCGAAAAGTGTTTTTTCAACACTAACACAAGTGCGAAAAGTGGTTTTTGCACACTAACACAAGTGCAAAAGTGGTTTCCTGCACCAACACAAATGCGAAAAGTGGTTTTTCAACACGAACACAAGTGCGAAAAGTGTTTTTTCAACACTAACACAAGTGCGAAAAGTGTTTTTTCCACACTAATACAAGTGCAAAACTGGTTTCCTGCACCAACACAAGTGCGAAAAGTGGTTTTTCAAAACTAACTCAAGTGCGAAAATTGGTTTTTCAACACTAACACAAGTGCGAAAAGTGGTTTTTCAACACTAACACAAGTGCGAAAAGTGGTTTTTCCACACTAATACAAGTGCAAAAGTGGTTTCCTGCACCAACACAAGTGCGAAAAGTGGTTTTTCAACACTAACACAAGTGCGTAAAGTGGTTTTTCAACACTATCACAAGTGCAAAAAGTGTTTTTTCCACACTAATGCAAGTGCAAAAGTGGTTTCCTGCACCAACACAAGTGCGAAAAGTTGTTTTTCAACACTATCACAAGTGCAAAAAGTGTTTTTTCCACACTAATACAAGTGCAAAAGTGGTTTCCTGCACCAACACAAGTGCGAAAAGTGGTTTTTCAACACTAACACAAGTGCAAAAAGTGGGTTTTTCAACACTAACACAAGTGCGAAAAGTGGTTTTTCCTCACTAATACAAGTGCAAAAGTGGTTTCCTGCACCAACACAAGTGCGAAAAGTGGTTTTTCAACACTAACACAAGTGCGAAAAGTGGTTTTTCAACACTAACACAAGTGCGAAAAGTGATTTTTCAACAATAACACAAGTGCGAAAAGTGGTTTTTCCACACTGATACAAGTGCAAAAGTGGTTTCCTGCACCAACACAAGTGCGAAAAGTGGTTTTTCAACACTAACACAAGTGCGAAAATTGGTTTTTCAACACTAACACAAGTGCGAAAAGTGTTTTTTCAACACTAACACAAGTGCGAAAAGTGTTTTTTCCACACTAATACAAGTACAAAAGTGGTTTCCTGCACCAACACAAGTGCAAAAAGTGGTTTTTCAACACCAACACAAGTGCAAAAAGTGGTTTTTCAACACTAATACAAGTGCAAAAGTGGTTTCCTGCACCAACACAAGTGCGAAAAGTGGTTTTTCAACACTAACACAAGTGCGAAAAGTGGTTTTTCAACACTATCACAAGTGCAAAAAGTGTTTTTTCCACACTAATACAAGTGCAAAAGTGGTTTCCTGCACCAACACAAGTGCGAAAAGTGGTTTTCAACACTAACACAAGTGCGAAAAGTGGTTTTTCAACACTAACACAAGTGCGAAAAGTGGTTTTCCACACTAATGCAAGTGCAAAAGTGGTTTCCTGCACCAACACAAGTGCGAAAAGTGGTTTTTCAACACTAACACAAGTGCGAAAAGTGGTTTTCAACACTATCACAAGTGCAAAAAGTGTTTTTTCCCCACTAATACAAGTGCAAAAGTGGTTTCCTGCACCAACACAAGTGCGAAAAGTGGTTTTTCAACACTAACACAAGTGCAAAAATTGGGTTTTTCAACACTAACACAAGTGCGAAAAGTGGTTTTTCCACACTAATACAAGTGCAAAAGTGGTTTCCTGCACCAACACAAGTGCGAAAAGTGGTTTTTCAACACTAACACAAGTGCGAAAAGTGATTTTTCAACAATAACACAAGTGCGAAAAGTGGTTTTTCCACACTGATACAAGTGCAAAAGTGGTTTCCTGCACCAACACAAGTGCGAAAAGTGGTTTTTCAACACTAACACAAGTGCGAAAATTGGTTTTTCAACACTAACACAAGTGCGAAAGTGTTTTTTCCACACTAATACAAGTGCAAAAGTGGTTTCTTGCACCAACACAAGTGCGAATAAGTGGTTTTTTCAACACTAACACAAGTGCGTAAAGTGGTGTTTTCAACACTATCATCAAGTGCAAAAGTGTTTTTCCACACTAATACAAAGTGCCAAAAGTGGTTTCCTGCACCAACACAAGTGCGAAAGTGGTTTTTCAACACTAACACAAAGTGCAAAAAGTGGTTTTTCCACACTAATACAAGTGCAAAAGTGGTTTCACTTGCACCAACACAAGTGCGAAAAGTGGTTTTTCAACACTAACACAAGTGCGAAAAGTTGTGTTTTCAACACTATCACAAGTGCAAAAAGTGTTTTTTCCACACTAATACAAGTGCAAAAGTGGTTTCCTGCACCAACACAAGTGCGAAAAGTGGTTTTTCAACACTAACACAAGTGCAAAAAGTGGGTTTTTCAACACTAACACAAGTGCGAAAAGTGGTTTTTCCTCACTAATACAAGTGCAAAAGTGGTTTCCTGCACCAACACAAGTGCGAAAAGTGGTTTTTCAACACTAACACAAGTGCGAAAAGTGGTTTTTCAAACACTAACACAAGTTCGAAAAGTGATTTTTCAACAATAAACACAAGTGCGAAAAGTGGTTTTTCCACACTGATACAAGTGCAAAAGTGGTTTCCTGCACCAACACAAGTGCGAAAAGTGGTTTTTCAACACTAACACAAGTGCGAAAATTGGTTTTTCAACACTAACACAAGTGCGAAAAGTGTTTTTTCAACACTAACAACAAGTGCGAAAAGTGTTGTTTCCACACTAAATACAAGTACAAAAGTGGTTTCCTGCACCAACACAAGTGCAAAAAGTGGTTTTTCAATCCAACACAAGTGCAAAAAGTGGTTTTTCAACACTAATACAAGTGCAAAAGTGGTTTCCTGCCACCAACACAAGTGCGAAAAGTGGTTTTTCAACACTAACACAAGTGCGAAAAGTGGTTTTTCAACACTATCACAAGTGCAAAAAGTGTTTTTTCCACACTAATACAAGTGCAAAAGTGGTTTCCTGCACCAACACAAGTGCGAAAAGTGGTTTTCAACACTAACACAAGTGCGAAAAGTGGTTTTTCAACACTAACACAAGTGCGAAAAGTGGTTTTCCACACTAATACAAGTGCAAAAGTGGTTTCCTGCACCAACACAAGTGCGAAAAGTGGTTTTTCAACACTAACACAAGTGCGAAAAGTGGTTTTTCAACACTATCACAAGTGCAAAAAGTGTTTTTTCCCCACTAATACAAGTGCAAAAGTGGTTTCCTTGCACCAACACAAGTGCGAAAAGTGGTTTTTCAACACTAACACAAGTGCAAAAATTGGGTTTTTCAACACTAACACAAGTGCGAAAAGTGGTTTTTCCACACTAATACAAGTGCAAAAGTGGTTTCCTGCACCAACACAAGTGCGAAAAGTGGTTTTTCAACACTAACACAGTGCGAAAAGTGGTTTTTCAACACTAACCCAAGTGCGAAAAGTGATTTTTCAACAATAACACAAGTGCGAAAAGTGGTTTTTCCACACTGATACAAGTGCAAAAGTGGTTTCCTGCACCAACACAAGTGCGAAAAGTGGTTTTTTCAACACTAACACAAGTTGCGAAAATTGGTTTTTCAACACTAACACAAGTGCGAAAAGTGTTTTTTCAACACTAACACAAGTGCGAAAAGTGGTTTTTCAACACTATCACAAGTGCAAAAGTGTTTTTTCAACACTAATACAAGTGCAAAAGTGGTTTTTCAACACTAACACAAGTGCGGAAAAGTGGTTTTTCAACACTATCACAAGTGCAAAAAGTGTTTTTTTCCACACTAATACAAGTACAAAAGTGGTTTCCTGCACCAACACAAGTGCGAAAAGTGGTTTTTCAACACTAACACAAGTGCGAAAAGTGGTTTTTCAACACTTACAAAAGTGCGAAAAGTGGTTTTTCAACACTATCACAAGTGCAAAAAAGTGTTTTTTGCACACTAATACAAGTGCAAAAGTGGTTTCCTGCACCAACACAAGTGCGAAAAGTGGTTTTTCAACACTAACACAAGTGCGAAAAGTGGTTTTTCACCACTAACACAAGTGCGAAAAGTGTTTTTTCCACACTAATACAAGTGCGAAAAGTGGTTTTTCAACACTAACACAAGTGCGAAAAGTGGTTTTTTCCACACTAATACAAGTGCAAAAGTGGTTTCCTGCACCAACACAAGTGCGAAAAGTGGTTTTTCAACACTAACACAAGTGCGAAAAGTGGTTTTTCAACACTAATACAAGTGCAAAAGTGGTTTCCTGCACCAACACAAGTGCGAAAAGTGGTTTTTCAACACTAACACAAGTGCGAAAAGTGGTTTTTCAACACTATCACAAGTGCAAAAAGTGTTTTTTCCACATTAATGCAAGTGCAAAAGTGGTTTCCTGCACCAACACAAGTGCGAAAAGTGGTTTTTCAACACTAACACAAGTGCGAAACGTGGTTTTTCAACACTAACACAAGTGCGAAAAGTGGTTTTTCCACACTAATACAAGTGCAAAAGTGGTTTCCTGCACCAACACAAGTGCGAAAAGTGGTTTTACAACACTAACACAAGTGCGAAAAGTGGTTTTTCAACACTATCGCAAGTGCAAAAAGTGTTTTTCCACACTAATACAAGTGCAAAAGTGGTTTCCTGCACCAACACAAGTGCGAAAAGTGGTTTTTCAACACTAACACAAGTGCGAAAAGTTGTTTTTCAACACTAACACAAGTGCGAAAGTGGTTTTCCACACTAATACAAGTGCAAAAGTGGTTTCCTGCACCAACACAAGTGCGAAAAGTGGATTTTTCAACACTAACACAAGTGCGAAAAGTGGTTTTTTCAACACTATCACAAGTGCAAAAAGTGTTTTTTCCCCACTAATACAAGTGCAAAAGTGGTTTCCTGCACCAACACAAGTGCGAAAAGTGGTTTTCCACACTAATACAAGTGCAAAAGTGGTTTCCTGCACCAACACAAGTGCGAAAAGTGGTTTTTCAACACTAACACAAGTGCGAAAAGTGGTTTTTCAACACTAACACAAGTGCGAAAAGTGATTTTTCAACAATAACACAAGTGCGAAAAGTGGTTTTTCCACACTGATACAAGTGCAAAAGTGGTTTCCTGCACCAACACAAGTGCGAAAAGTGGTTTTTCAACACTAACACAAGTGCGAAAATTGGTTTTTCAACACTAACACAAGTGCGAAAAGTCTTTTTTCAACACTAACACAAGTGCGAAAAGTGTTTTTTCCACACTAATACAAGTACAAAAGTGGTTTCCTGCACCAACACAAGTGCGAAAAGTGGTTTTTCAACACCAACACAAGTGCGAAAAGTGTTTTTTCCACACTAATACAAGTGCAAAAGTGGTTTCCTGCACCAACACAAGTGCGAAAAGTGTTTTTTCAACATTAACACAAGTGTGAAAAGTGGTTTTTCAACACTAACACAAGTGCGAAAAGTGGTTTTTCCACACTAATACAAGTGCAAAAGTGGTTTCCTGCACCAACACAAGTGCGAAAAGTGGTTTTTCAACATTAACACAAGTGCGAAAAGTGGTTTTTCAACACTAACACATATGCGAAAAGTGGGTTTTCAACACTATCACAAGTGCAAAAAGTGGTTTTTCCACACTAATACAAGTGCAAAAGTTGTTTCCTGCACCAACACAAGTGCGAAAAGTGGTTTTTCAACACGAACACAAGTGCGAAAAGTGGTTTTTCAACACTATCACAAGTGCAAAAAGTGTTTTTTCCACACTAATACAAGTGCAAAAGTGGTTTCCTGCACCAACACAAGTGCGAAAAGTGGTTTTTCAAAACTAACACAAGTGCGAAAAGTGTTTTTTCAACACTAACACAAGTGCGAAAAGTGGTTTTTGCACACTAACACAAGTGCAAAAGTGGTTTCCTGCACCAACACAAATGCGAAAAGTGGTTTTTCAACACGAACACAAGTGCGAAAAGTGTTTTTTCAACACTAACACAAGTGCGAAAAGTGTTTTTTCCACACTAATACAAGTGCAAAACTGGTTTCCTGCACCAACACAAGTGCGAAAAGTGGTTTTTCAAAACTAACTCAAGTGCGAAAATTGGTTTTTCAACACTAACACAAGTGCGAAAAGTGGTTTTTCAACACTAACACAAGTGCGAAAAGTGATTTTTCCACACTAATACAAGTGCAAAAGTGGTTTCCTGCACCAACACAAGTGCGAAAAGTGGTTTTTCAACACTAACACAAGTGCGTAAAGTGGTTTTTCAACACTATCACAAGTGCAAAAAGTGTTTTTTTCCACACTAATGCAAGTGCAAAAGTGGTTTCCTGCACCAACACAAGTGCGAAAAGTTGTTTTTCAACACTATCACAAGTGCAAAAAGTGTTTTTTCCACACTAATACAAGTGCAAAAGTGGTTTCCTGCACCAACACAAGTGCGAAAAGTGGTTTTTCAACACTAACACAAGTGCGAAAAGTGTTTTTTCAACACTAACACAAGTGCGGAAAGTGTTTTTTCCACACTAATACAAGTGCAAAAGTGGTTTCCTGCACCAACACAAGTGCGAAAAGTGGTTTTTCAACACTAACACAAGTGCGTAAAGTGGTTTTTCAACACTATCACAAGTGCAAAAAGTGTTTTTTCCACACTAATACAAGTGCAAAAGTGGTTTCCTGCACCAACACAAGTGCGAAAAGTGGTTTTTCAACACTAACACAAGTGCAAAAAGTGGTTTTTCCACACTAATACAAGTGCAAAAGTGGTTTCCTGCACCAACACAAGTGCGAAAAGTGGTTTTTCAACACTAACACAAGTGCGAAAAGTTGTGTTTCAACACTATCACAAGTGCAAAAAGTGTTTTTTCCACACTAATACAAGTGCAAAAGTGGTTTCCTGCACCAACACAAGTGCGAAAAGTGGTTTTTCAACACTAACACAAGTGCAAAAAGTGGGTTTTTCAACACTAACACAAGTGCGAAAAGTGGTTTTTCCTCACTAATACAAGTGCAAAAGTGGTTTCCTGCACCAACACAAGTGCGAAAAGTGGTTTTTCAACACTAACACAAGTGCGAAAAGTGGTTTTTCAACACTAACACAAGTTCGAAAAGTGATTTTTCAACAATAACACAAGTGCGAAAAGTGGTTTTTCCACACTGATACAAGTGCAAAAGTGGTTTCCTGCACCAACACAAGTGCGAAAAGTGGTTTTTCAACACTAACACAAGTGCGAAAATTGGTTTTTCAACACTAACACAAGTGCGAAAAGTGTTTTTTCAACACTAACACAAGTGCGAAAAGTGTTTTTTCCACACTAATACAAGTACAAAAGTGGTTTCCTGCACCAACACAAGTGCAAAAAGTGGTTTTTCAACACCAACACAAGTGCAAAAAGTGGTTTTTCAACACTAATACAAGTGCAAAAGTGGTTTCCTGCACCAACACAAGTGCGAAAAGTGGTTTTTCAACACTAACACAAGTGCGAAAAGTGGTTTTTCAACACTATCACAAGTGCAAAAAGTGTTTTTTCCACACTAATACAAGTGCAAAAGTGGTTTCCTGCACCAACACAAGTGCGAAAAGTGGTTTTCAACACTAACACAAGTGCGAAAAGTGGTTTTTCAACACTAACACAAGTGCGAAAAGTGGTTTTCCACACTAATACAAGTGCAAAAGTGGTTTCCTGCACCAACACAAGTGCGAAAAGTGGTTTTTCAACACTAACACAAGTGCGAAAAGTGGTTTTTCAACACTATCACAAGTGCAAAAAGTGTTTTTTCCCCACTAATACAAGTGCAAAAGTGGTTTCCTGCACCAACACAAGTGCGAAAAGTGGTTTTTCAACACTAACACAAGTGCAAAAATTGGGTTTTTCAACACTAACACAAGTGCGAAAAGTGGTTTTTCCACACTAATACAAGTGCAAAAGTGGTTTCCTGCACCAACACAAGTGCGAAAAGTGGTTTTTCAACACTAACACAAGTGCGAAAAGTGGTTTTTCAACACTAACACAAGTGCGAAAAGTGATTTTTCAACAATAACACAAGTGCGAAAAGTGGTTTTTCCACACTGATACAAGTGCAAAAGTGGTTTCCTGCACCAACACAAGTGCGAAAAGTGGTTTTTCAACACTAACACAAGTGCGAAAATTGGTTTTTCAACACTAACACAAGTGCGAAAAGTGTTTTTTCAACACTAACACAAGTGCGAAAAGTGGTTTTTCAACACTATCACAAGTGCAAAAGTGTTTTTTCAACACTAATACAAGTGCAAAAGTGGTTTTTCAACACTAACACAAGTGCGAAAAGTGGTTTTTCAACACTATCACAAGTGCAAAAAGTGTTTTTTCCACACTAATACAAGTACAAAAGTGGTTTCCTGCACCAACACAAGTGCGAAAAGTGGTTTTTCAACACTAACACAAGTGCGAAAAGTGGTTTTTCAACACTAACAAAAGTGCGAAAAGTGGTTTTTCAACACTATCACAAGTGCAAAAAGTGTTTTTTGCACACTAATACAAGTGCAAAAGTGGTTTCCTGCACCAACACAAGTGCGAAAAGTGGTTTTTCAACACTAACACAAGTGCGAAAAGTGGTTTTTCACCACTAACACAAGTGCGAAAAGTGTTTTTTCCACACTAATACAAGTGCGAAAAGTGGTTTTTCAACACTAACACAAGTGCGAAAAGTGGTTTTTCCACACTAATACAAGTGCAAAAGTGGTTTCCTGCACCAACACAAGTGCGAAAAGTGGTTTTTCAACACTAACACAAGTGCGAAAAGTGGTTTTTCAACACTAATACAAGTGCAAAAGTGGTTTCCTGCACCAACACAAGTGCGAAAAGTGGTTTTTCAACACTAACACAAGTGCGAAAAGTGGTTTTTCAACACTATCACAAGTGCAAAAAGTGTTTTTTCCACATTAATGCAAGTGCAAAAGTGGTTTCCTGCACCAACACAAGTGCGAAAAGTGGTTTTTCAACACTAACACAAGTGCGAAACGTGGTTTTTCAACACTAACACAAGTGCGAAAAGTGGTTTTTCCACACTAATACAAGTGCAAAAGTGGTTTCCTGCACCAACACAAGTGCGAAAAGTGGTTTTTCAACACTAACACAAGTGCGAAAAGTGGTTTTTCAACACTATCGCAAGTGCAAAAAGTGTTTTTCCACACTAATACAAGTGCAAAAGTGGTTTCCTGCACCAACACAAGTGCGAAAAGTGGTTTTTCAACACTAACACAAGTGCGAAAAGTTGTTTTTCAACACTAACACAAGTGCGAAAAGTGGTTTTCCACACTAATACAAGTGCAAAAGTGGTTTCCTGCACCAACACAAGTGCGAAAAGTGGTTTTTCAACACTAACACAAGTGCGAAAAGTGGTTTTTCAACACTATCACAAATGCAAAAAGTGTTTTTTCCCCACTAATACAAGTGCAAAAGTGGTTTCCTGCACCAACACAAGTGCGAAAAGTGGTTTTCCACACTAATACAAGTGCAAAAGTGGTTTCCTGCACCAACACAAGTGCGTAAAGTGGTTTTTCAACACTAACACAAGTGCGAAAAGTGGCTTTTCAACACTAACACAAGTGCGAAAAGTGATTTTTCAACAATAACACAAGTGCGAAAAGTGGTTTTTCCACACTGATACAAGTGCAAAAGTGGTTTCCTGCACCAACACAAGTGCGAAAAGTGGTTTTTCAACACTAACACAAGTGCGAAAATTGGTTTTTCAACACTAACACAAGTGCGAAAAGTCTTTTTTCAACACTAACACAAGTGCGAAAAGTGTTTTTTCCACACTAATACAAGTACAAAAGTGGTTTCCTGCACCAACACAAGTGCGAAAAGTGGTTTTTCAACACCAACACAAGTGCGAAAAGTGTTTTTTCCACACTAATACAAGTGCAAAAGTGGTTTCCTGCACCAACACAAGTGCGAAAAGTGTTTTTTCAACATTAACACAAGTGTGAAAAGTGGTTTTTCAACACTAACACAAGTGCGAAAAGTGGTTTTTCCACACTAATACAAGTGCAAAAGTGGTTTCCTGCACCAACACAAGTGCGAAAAGTGGTTTTTCAACATTAACACAAGTGCGAAAAGTGGTTTTTCAACACTAACACATATGCGAAAAGTGGGTTTTCAACACTATCACAAGTGCAAAAAGTGGTTTTTCCACACTAATACAAGTGCAAAAGTTGTTTCCTGCACCAACACAAGTGCGAAAAGTGGTTTTTCAACACGAACACAAGTGCGAAAAGTGGTTTTTCAACACTATCACAAGTGCAAAAAGTGTTTTTTCCACACTAATACAAGTGCAAAAGTGGTTTCCTGCACCAACACAAGTGCGAAAAGTGGTTTTTCAAAACTAACACAAGTGCGAAAAGTGTTTTTTCAACACTAACACAAGTGCGAAAAGTGGTTTTTGCACACTAACACAAGTGCAAAAGTGGTTTCCTGCACCAACACAAATGCGAAAAGTGGTTTTTCAACACGAACACAAGTGCGAAAAGTGTTTTTTCAACACTAACACAAGTGCGAAAAGTGTTTTTTCCACACTAATACAAGTGCAAAACTGGTTTCCTGCACCAACACAAGTGCGAAAAGTGGTTTTTCAAAACTAACTCAAGTGCGAAAATTGGTTTTTCAACACTAACACAAGTGCGAAAAGTGGTTTTTCAACACTAACACAAGTGCGAAAAGTGGTTTTTCCACACTAATACAAGTGCAAAAGTGGTTTCCTGCACCAACACAAGTGCGAAAAGTGGTTTTTCAACACTAACACAAGTGCGTAAAGTGGTTTTTCAACACTATCACAAGTGCAAAAAGTGTTTTTTCCACACTAATGCAAGTGCAAAAGTGGTTTCCTGCACCAACACAAGTGCGAAAAGTTGTTTTTCAACACTATCACAAGTGCAAAAAGTGTTTTTTCCACACTAATACAAGTGCAAAAGTGGTTTCCTGCACCAACACAAGTGCGAAAAGTGGTTTTTCAACACTAACACAAGTGCAAAAAGTGGGTTTCTCAACACTAACACAAGTGCGAAAAGTGGTTTTTCCTCACTAATACAAGTGCAAAAGTGGTTTCCTGCACCAACACAAGTGCGAAAAGTGGTTTTTCAACACTAACACAAGTGCAAAAAGTGGTTTTTCAACACTAACACAAGTGCGAAAAGTGATTTTTCAACAATAACACAAGTGCGAAAAGTGGTTTTTCCACACTGATACAAGTGCAAAAGTGGTTTCCTGCACCAACACAAGTGCGAAAAGTGGTTTTTCAACACTAACACAAGTGCGAAAATTGGTTTTTCAACACTAACACAAGTGCGAAAAGTGTTTTTTCAACACTAACACAAGTGCGAAAAGTGTTTTTTCCACACTAATACAAGTACAAAAGTGGTTTCCTCACCAACACAAGTGCGAAAAGTGGTTTTTCAACACTAACACAAGTGCGTAAAGTGGTTTTTCAACACTATCACAAGTGCAAAAAGTGTTTTTTCCACACTAATACAAGTGCAAAAGTGGTTTCCTGCACCAACACAAGTGCGAAAAGTGGTTTTTCAACACTAACACAAGTGCAAAAAGTGGTTTTTCCACACTAATACAAGTGCAAAAGTGGTTTCCTGCACCAACACAAGTGCGAAAAGTGGTTTTTCAACACTAACACAAGTGCGAAAAGTTGTGTTTCAACACTATCACAAGTGCAAAAAGTGTTTTTTCCACACTAATACAAGTGCAAAAGTGGTTTCCTGCACCAACACAAGTGCGAAAAGTGGTTTTTCAACACTAACACAAGTGCAAAAAGTGGGTTTTTCAACACTAACACAAGTGCGAAAAGTGGTTTTTCCTCACTAATACAAGTGCAAAAGTGGTTTCCTGCACCAACACAAGTGCGAAAAGTGGTTTTTCAACACTAACACAAGTGCGAAAAGTGGTTTTTCAACACTAACACAAGTTCGAAAAGTGATTTTTCAACAATAACACAAGTGCGAAAAGTGGTTTTTCCACACTGATACAAGTGCAAAAGTGGTTTCCTGCACCAACACAAGTGCGAAAAGTGGTTTTTCAACACTAACACAAGTGCGAAAATTGGTTTTTCAACACTAACACAAGTGCGAAAAGTGTTTTTTCAACACTAACACAAGTGCGAAAAGTGTTTTTTCCACACTAATACAAGTACAAAAGTGGTTTCCTGCACCAACACAAGTGCAAAAAGTGGTTTTTCAACACCAACACAAGTGCAAAAAGTGGTTTTTCAACACTAATACAAGTGCAAAAGTGGTTTCCTGCACCAACACAAGTGCGAAAAGTGGTTTTTCAACACTAACACAAGTGCGAAAAGTGGTTTTTCAACACTATCACAAGTGCAAAAAGTGTTTTTTCCACACTAATACAAGTGCAAAAGTGGTTTCCTGCACCAACACAAGTGCGAAAAGTGGTTTTCAACACTAACACAAGTGCGAAAAGTGGTTTTTCAACACTAACACAAGTGCGAAAAGTGGTTTTCCACACTAATACAAGTGCAAAAGTGGTTTCCTGCACCAACACAAGTGCGAAAAGTGGTTTTTCAACACTAACACAAGTGCGAAAAGTGGTTTTTCAACACTATCACAAGTGCAAAAAGTGTTTTTTCCCCACTAATACAAGTGCAAAAGTGGTTTCCTGCACCAACACAAGTGCGAAAAGTGGTTTTTCAACACTAACACAAGTGCAAAAATTGGGTTTTTCAACACTAACACAAGTGCGAAAAGTGGTTTTTCCACACTAATACAAGTGCAAAAGTGGTTTCCTGCACCAACACAAGTGCGAAAAGTGGTTTTTCAACACTAACACAAGTGCGAAAAGTGGTTTTTCAACACTAACACAAGTGCGAAAAGTGATTTTTCAACAATAACACAAGTGCGAAAAGTGGTTTTTCCACACTGATACAAGAGCAAAAGTGGTTTCCTGCACCAACACAAGTGCGAAAAGTGGTTTTTCAACACTAACACAAGTGCGAAAAGTGGTTTTCCACACTAATACAAGTGCAAAAGTGGTTTCCTGCACCAACACAAGTGCGAAAAGTGGTTTTTCAACACTAACACAAGTGCGAAAAGTGGTTTTTCAACACTATCACAAGTGCAAAAAGTGTTTTTTCCACACTAATACAAGTGCAAAAGTGGTTTCCTGCACCAACACAAGTGCGAAAAGTGGTTTTTCAACACTAACACAAGTGCAAAAAGTGGGTTTTTCAACACTAACACAAGTGCGAAAAGTGGTTTTTCCTCACTAATACAAGTGCAAAAGTGGTTTCCTGCACCAACACAAGTGCGAAAAGTGGTTTTTCAACACTAACACAAGTGCGAAAAGTGGTTTTTCAACACTAACACAAGTTCGAAAAGTGATTTTTCAACAATAACACAAGTGCGAAAAGTGGTTTTTCCACACTGATACAAGTGCAAAAGTGGTTTCCTGCACCAACACAAGTGCGAAAAGTGGTTTTTCAACACTAACACAAGTGCGAAAATTGGTTTTTCAACACTAACACAAGTGCGAAAAGTGTTTTTTCAACACTAACACAAGTGCGAAAAGTGTTTTTTCCACACTAATACAAGTACAAAAGTGGTTTCCTGCACCAACACAAGTGCAAAAAGTGGTTTTTCAACACCAACACAAGTGCAAAAAGTGGTTTTTCAACACTAATACAAGTGCAAAAGTGGTTTCCTGCACCAACACAAGTGCGAAAAGTGGTTTTTCAACACTAACACAAGTGCGAAAAGTGGTTTTTCAACACTATCACAAGTGCAAAAAGTGTTTTTTCCACACTAATACAAGTGCAAAAGTGGTTTCCTGCACCAACACAAGTGCGAAAAGTGGTTTTCAACACTAACACAAGTGCGAAAAGTGGTTTTTCAACACTAACACAAGTGCGAAAAGTGGTTTTCCACACTAATACAAGTGCAAAAGTGGTTTCCTGCACCAACACAAGTGCGAAAAGTGGTTTTTCAACACTAACACAAGTGCGAAAAGTGGTTTTTCAACACTATCACAAGTGCAAAAAGTGTTTTTTCCCCACTAATACAAGTGCAAAAGTGGTTTCCTGCACCAACACAAGTGCGAAAAGTGGTTTTTCAACACTAACACAAGTGCAAAAATTGGGTTTTTCAACACTAACACAAGTGCGAAAAGTGGTTTTTCCACACTAATACAAGTGCAAAAGTGGTTTCCTGCACCAACACAAGTGCGAAAAGTGGTTTTTCAACACTAACACAAGTGCGAAAAGTGGTTTTTCAACACTAACACAAGTGCGAAAAGTGATTTTTCAACAATAACACAAGTGCGAAAAGTGGTTTTTCCACACTGATACAAGAGCAAAAGTGGTTTCCTGCACCAACACAAGTGCGAAAAGTGGTTTTTCAACACTAACACAAGTGCGAAAATTGGTTTTTCAACACTAACACAAGTGCGAAAAGTGTTTTTTCAACACTAACACAAGTGCGAAAAGTGGTTTTTCAACACTATCACAAGTGCAAAAGTGTTTTTTCAACACTAATACAAGTGCAAAAGTGGTTTTTCAACACTAACACAAGTGCGAAAAGTGGTTTTTCAACACTATCACAAGTGCAAAAAGTGTTTTTTCCACACTAATACAAGTACAAAAGTGGTTTCCTGCACCAACACAAGTGCGAAAAGTGGTTTTTCAACACTAACACAAGTGCGAAAAGTGGTTTTTCAACACTAACAAAAGTGCGAAAAGTGGTTTTTCAACACTATCACAAGTGCAAAAAGTGTTTTTTGCACACTAATACAAGTGCAAAAGTGGTTTCCTGCACCAACACAAGTGCGAAAAGTGGTTTTTCAACACTAACACAAGTGCGAAAAGTGGTTTTTCACCACTAACACAAGTGCGAAAAGTGTTTTTTCCACACTAATACAAGTGCGAAAAGTGGTTTTTCAACACTAACACAAGTGCGAAAAGTGGTTTTTCCACACTAATACAAGTGCAAAAGTGGTTTCCTGCACCAACACAAGTGCGAAAAGTGGTTTTTCAACACTAACACAAGTGCGAAAAGTGGTTTTTCAACACTAATACAAGTGCAAAAGTGGTTTCCTGCACCAACACAAGTGCGAAAAGTGGTTTTTCAACACTAACACAAGTGCGAAAAGTGGTTTTTCAACACTATCACAAGTGCAAAAAGTGTTTTTTCCACATTAATGCAAGTGCAAAAGTGGTTTCCTGCACCAACACAAGTGCGAAAAGTGGTTTTTCAACACTAACACAAGTGCGAAACGTGGTTTTTCAACACTAACACAAGTGCGAAAAGTGGTTTTTCCACACTAATACAAGTGCAAAAGTGGTTTCCTGCACCAACACAAGTGCGAAAAGTGGTTTTTCAACACTAACACAAGTGCGAAAAGTGGTTTTTCAACACTATCGCAAGTGCAAAAAGTGTTTTTCCACACTAATACAAGTGCAAAAGTGGTTTCCTGCACCAACACAAGTGCGAAAAGTGGTTTTTCAACACTAACACAAGTGCGAAAAGTTGTTTTTCAACACTAACACAAGTGCGAAAAGTGGTTTTCCACACTAATACAAGTGCAAAAGTGGTTTCCTGCACCAACACAAGTGCGAAAAGTGGTTTTTCAACACTAACACAAGTGCGAAAAGTGGTTTTTCAACACTATCACAAATGCAAAAAGTGTTTTTTCCCCACTAATACAAGTGCAAAAGTGGTTTCCTGCACCAACACAAGTGCGAAAAGTGGTTTTCCACACTAATACAAGTGCAAAAGTGGTTTCCTGCACCAACACAAGTGCGAAAAGTGGTTTTTCAACACTAACACAAGTGCGAAAAGTGGCTTTTCAACACTAACACAAGTGCGAAAAGTGATTTTTCAACAATAACACAAGTGCGAAAAGTGGTTTTTCCACACTGATACAAGTGCAAAAGTGGTTTCCTGCACCAACACAAGTGCGAAAAGTGGTTTTTCAACACTAACACAAGTGCGAAAATTGGTTTTTCAACACTAACACAAGTGCGAAAAGTCTTTTTTCAACACTAACACAAGTGCGAAAAGTGTTTTTTCCACACTAATACAAGTACAAAAGTGGTTTCCTGCACCAACACAAGTGCGAAAAGTGGTTTTTCAACACCAACACAAGTGCGAAAAGTGTTTTTTCCACACTAATACAAGTGCAAAAGTGGTTTCCTGCACCAACACAAGTGCGAAAAGTGTTTTTTCAACATTAACACAAGTGTGAAAAGTGGTTTTTCAACACTAACACAAGTGCGAAAAGTGGTTTTTCCACACTAATACAAGTGCAAAAGTGGTTTCCTGCACCAACACAAGTGCGAAAAGTGGTTTTTCAACATTAACACAAGTGCGAAAAGTGGTTTTTCAACACTAACACATATGCGAAAAGTGGGTTTTCAACACTATCACAAGTGCAAAAAGTGGTTTTTCCACACTAATACAAGTGCAAAAGTTGTTTCCTGCACCAACACAAGTGCGAAAAGTGGTTTTTCAACACGAACACAAGTGCGAAAAGTGGTTTTTCAACACTATCACAAGTGCAAAAAGTGTTTTTTCCACACTAATACAAGTGCAAAAGTGGTTTCCTGCACCAACACAAGTGCGAAAAGTGGTTTTTCAAAACTAACACAAGTGCGAAAAGTGTTTTTTCAACACTAACACAAGTGCGAAAAGTGGTTTTTGCACACTAACACAAGTGCAAAAGTGGTTTCCTGCACCAACACAAATGCGAAAAGTGGTTTTTCAACACGAACACAAGTGCGAAAAGTGTTTTTTCAACACTAACACAAGTGCGAAAAGTGTTTTTTCCACACTAATACAAGTGCAAAACTGGTTTCCTGCACCAACACAAGTGCGAAAAGTGGTTTTTCAAAACTAACTCAAGTGCGAAAATTGGTTTTTCAACACTAACACAAGTGCGAAAAGTGGTTTTTCAACACTAACACAAGTGCGAAAAGTGGTTTTTCCACACTAATACAAGTGCAAAAGTGGTTTCCTGCACCAACACAAGTGCGAAAAGTGGTTTTTCAACACTAACACAAGTGCGTAAAGTGGTTTTTCAACACTATCACAAGTGCAAAAAGTGTTTTTTCCACACTAATGCAAGTGCAAAAGTGGTTTCCTGCACCAACACAAGTGCGAAAAGTTGTTTTTCAACACTATCACAAGTGCAAAAAGTGTTTTTTCCACACTAATACAAGTGCAAAAGTGGTTTCCTGCACCAACACAAGTGCGAAAAGTGGTTTTTCAACACTAACACAAGTGCAAAAAGTGGGTTTCTCAACACTAACACAAGTGCGAAAAGTGGTTTTTCCTCACTAATACAAGTGCAAAAGTGGTTTCCTGCACCAACACAAGTGCGAAAAGTGGTTTTTCAACACTAACACAAGTGCAAAAAGTGGTTTTTCAACACTAACACAAGTGCGAAAAGTGATTTTTCAACAATAACACAAGTGCGAAAAGTGGTTTTTCCACACTGATACAAGTGCAAAAGTGGTTTCCTGCACCAACACAAGTGCGAAAAGTGGTTTTTCAACACTAACACAAGTGCGAAAATTGGTTTTTCAACACTAACACAAGTGCGAAAAGTGTTTTTTCAACACTAACACAAGTGCGAAAAGTGTTTTTTCCACACTAATACAAGTACAAAAGTGGTTTCCTGCACCAACACAAGTGCAAAAAGTGGTTTTTCAACACCAACACAAGTGCAAAAAGTGGTTTTTCAACACTAATACAAGTGCAAAAGTGGTTTCCTGCACCAACACAAGTGCGAAAAGTGGTTTTCAACACTAACACAAGTGCGAAAAGTGGTTTTTCAACACTAACACAAGTGCGAAAAGTGGTTTTCCACACTAATACAAGTGCAAAAGTGGTTTCCTGCACCAACACAAGTGCGAAAAGTGGTTTTTCAACACTAACACAAGTGCGAAAAGTGGTTTTTCAACACTATCACAAGTGCAAAAAGTGTTTTTTCCCCACTAATACAAGTGCAAAAGTGGTTTCCTGCACCAACACAAGTGCGAAAAGTGGTTTTTCAACACTAACACAAGTGCAAAAATTGGGTTTTTCAACACTAACACAAGTGCGAAAAGTGGTTTTTCCACACTAATACAAGTGCAAAAGTGGTTTCCTGCACCAACACAAGTGCGAAAAGTGGTTTTTCACCACTAACACAAGTGCGAAAAGTGGTTTTTCAACACTAACACAAGTGCGAAAAGTGATTTTTCAACAATAACACAAGTGCGAAAAGTGGTTTTTCCACACTGATACAAGTGCTAAAGTGGTTTCCTGCACCAACACAAGTGCGAAAAGTGGTTTTTCACCACTAACACAAGTGCGAAAAGTGGTTTTTCAACACTAACACAAGTGCGAAAAGTGATTTTTCAACAATAACACAAGTGCGAAAAGTGTTTTTTCAACACTAACACAAGTGCGGAAAGTGTTTTTTCCACACTAATACAAGTGCAAAAGTGGTTTCCTGCACCAACACAAGTGCGAAAAGTGGTTTTTCAACACTAACACAAGTGCGTAAAGTGGTTTTTCAACACTATCACAAGTGCAAAAAGTGTTTTTTTCCACACTAATACAAGTGCAAAAGTGGTTTCCTGCACCAACACAAGTGCGAAAAGTGGTTTTTCAACACTAACACAAGTGCAAAAAGTGGTTTTTCCACACTAATACAAGTGCAAAAGTGGTTTCCTGCACCAACACAAGTGCGAAAAGTGGTTTTTCAACACTAACACAAGTGCGAAAAGTTGTTTTTCAACACTATCACAAGTGCAAAAAGTGTTTTTTCCACACTAATACAAGTGCAAAAGTGGTTTCCTGCACCAACACAAGTGCGAAAAGTGGTTTTTCAACACTAACACAAGTGCAAAAAGTGGGTTTTTCAACACTAACACAAGTGCGAAAAGTGGTTTTTCCTCACTAATACAAGTGCAAAAGTGGTTTCCTGCACCAACACAAGTGCGAAAAGTGGTTTTTCAACACTAACACAAGTGCGAAAAGTGGTTTTTCAACACTAACACAAGTGCGAAAAGTGATTTTTCAACAATAACACAAGTGCGAAAAGTGGTTTTTCCACACTGATACAAGTGCAAAAGTGGTTTCCTGCACCAACACAAGTGCGAAAAGTGGTTTTTCAACACTAACACAAGTGCGAAAATTGGTTTTTCAACACTAACACAAGTGCGAAAAGTGTTTTTTCAACACTAACACAAGTGCGAAAAGTGTTTTTTCCACACTAATACAAGTACAAAAGTGGTTTCCTGCACCAACACAAGTGCAAAAAGTGGTTTTTCAACACCAACACAAGTGCAAAAAGTGGTTTTTCAACACTAATACAAGTGCAAAAGTGGTTTCCTGCACCAACACAAGTGCGAAAAGTGGTTTTTCAACACTAACACAAGTGCGAAAAGTGGTTTTTCAACACTATCACAAGTGCAAAAAGTGTTTTTTCCACACTAATACAAGTGCAAAAGTGGTTTCCTGCACCAACACAAGTGCGAAAAGTGGTTTTCAACACTAACACAAGTGCGAAAAGTGGTTTTTCAACACTAACACAAGTGCGAAAAGTGGTTTTCCACACTAATACAAGTGCAAAAGTGGTTTCCTGCACCAACACAAGTGCGAAAAGTGGTTTTTCAACACTAACACAAGTGCGAAAAGTGGTTTTTCAACACTATCACAAGTGCAAAAAGTGTTTTTTCCCCACTAATACAAGTGCAAAAGTGGTTTCCTGCACCAACACAAGTGCGAAAAGTGGTTTTTCAACACTAACACAAGTGCAAAAATTGGGTTTTTCAACACTAACACAAGTGCGAAAAGTGGTTTTTCCACACTAATACAAGTGCAAAAGTGGTTTCCTGCACCAACACAAGTGCGAAAAGTGGTTTTTCAACACTAACACAAGTGCGAAAAGTGGTTTTTCAACACTAACACAAGTGCGAAAAGTGATTTTTCAACAATAACACAAGTGCGAAAAGTGGTTTTTCCACACTGATACAAGTGCAAAAGTGGTTTCCTGCACCAACACAAGTGCGAAAAGTGGTTTTTCAACACTAACACAAGTGCGAAAATTGGTTTTTCAACACTAACACAAGTGCGAAAAGTGTTTTTTCAACACTAACACAAGTGCGAAAAGTGTTTTTTCCACACTAATACAAGTACAAAAGTGGTTTCCTGCACCAACACAAGTGCGAAAAGTGGTTTTTCAACACCAACACAAGTGCGAAAAGTGTTTTTTCCACACTAATACAAGTGCAAAAGTGGTTTCCTGCACCAACACAAGTGCGAAAAGTGGTTTTTCAACACTAACACAAGTGCGAAAAGTTGTTTTTCAACACTATCACAAGTGCAAAAAGTGTTTTTTCCACACTAATACAAGTGCAAAAGTGGTTTCCTGCACCAACACAAGTGCGAAAAGTGGTTTTTCAACACTAACACAAGTGCAAAAAGTGGGTTTTTCAACACTAACACAAGTGCGAAAAGTGGTTTTTCCTCACTAATACAAGTGCAAAAGTGGTTTCCTGCACCAACACAAGTGCGAAAAGTGGTTTTTCAACACTAACACAAGTGCGAAAAGTGGTTTTTCAACACTAACACAAGTGCGAAAAGTGATTTTTCAACAATAACACAAGTGCGAAAAGTGGTTTTTCCACACTGATACAAGTGCAAAAGTGGTTTCCTGCACCAACACAAGTGCGAAAAGTGGTTTTTCAACACTAACACAAGTGCGAAAATTGGTTTTTCAACACTAACACAAGTGCGAAAAGTGTTTTTTCAACACTAACACAAGTGCGAAAAGTGTTTTTTCCACACTAATACAAGTACAAAAGTGGTTTCCTGCACCAACACAAGTGCGAAAAGTGGTTTTTCAACACCAACACAAGTGCAAAAAGTGGTTTTTCAACACTAATACAAGTGCAAAAGTGGTTTCCTGCACCAACACAAGTGCGAAAAGTGGTTTTTCAACACTAACACAAGTGCGAAAAGTGGTTTTTCAACACTAACACAAGTGCGAAAAGTGGTTTTTCCACACAAATACAAGTGCAAAAGTGGTTTCCTGCACCAACACAAGTGCGAAAAGTGGTTTTTCAACACTAACACAAGTGTGAAAAGTGGTTTTTCAACACTAATACAAGTGCAAAAGTGGTTTCCTGCACCAACACAAGTGCGAAAAGTGGTTTTTCAACACTAACACAAGTGCGAAAAGTGGTTTTTCAACACTAACACAAGTGCGAAAAGTGGTTTTTCCACACTAATACAAGTGCAAAAGTGGTTTTTCCTGCACCAACACAAGTGCGAAAAGTGGTTTTTCAACACTAACACAAGTGCGAAAAGTGGTTTTTCAACACTATCACAAGTGCAAAAAGGGTTTTTTCCACACTAATACAAGTGCAAAAGTGGTTTCCTGCACCAACACAAGTGCGAAAAGTGGTTTTTCAACACCAACACAAGTGCGAAAAGTGGTTTTTCAACACTAACACAAGTGCGAAAAGTGGTTTTTCAACACTAATACAAGTGCAAAAGTAGTTTCCTGCACCAACACAAGTGCGAAAAGTGGTTTTTCAACACTAACACAAGTGCGAAAAGTGGTTTTTCAACACTAACACAAGTGCGAAAAGTGGTTTTTCCACACTAATACAAGTGCAAAAGTGGTTTCCTGCACCAACACAAATGCAAAAAGTGGTTTTTCAACACTAACACAAGTGCGAAAAGTGGTTTTTCAACACTATCACAAGTGCAAAAAGTGTTTTTTCCACACTAATACAAGTGCAAAAGTGGTTTTCTGCACCAACACAGGTGCAAAAAGTGTTTTTTCAACACTAACGCAAGTGCGAAAAGTGGTTTTTCAACACTAACACAAGTGCGAAAAGTGGTTTTTCCACACTAATACAAGTGCAAAAGTGGTTTCCTGCACCAACACAAGTGCGAAAAGTGGTTTTTCAACACTAACACAAGTGCGAAAAGTGGTTTTTCAACACTATCACAAGTGCAAAAGTGTTTTTTCCACACTAATACAAGTGCAAAAGTGGTTTTTCAACACTAACACAAGTGCGAAAAGTGGTTTTTCAACACTATCACAAGTGCAAAAAGTGTTTTTTCCACACTAATACAAGTACAAAAGTGGTTTCCTGCACCAACACAAGTGCGAAAAGTGGTTTTTCAACACTAACACAAGTGCGAAAAGTGGTTTTTCAACACTAACACAAGTGCGAAAAGTGGTTTTTCAACACTATCACAAGTGCAAAAAGTGTTTTTTGCACACTAATACAAGTGCAAAAGTGGTTTCCTGCACCAACACAAGTGCGAAAAGTGGTTTTTCAACACTAACACAAGTGCGAAAAGTGGTTTTTCACCACTAACACAAGTGCGAAAAGTGTTTTATCCACACTAATACAAGTGCGAAAAGTGGTTTTTCAACACTAACACAAGTGCGAAAAGTGGTTTTTCCAAACTAATACAAGTGCAAAAGTGGTTTCCTGCACCAACACAAGTGCGAAAAGTGGTTTTTCAACACTAACACAAGTGCGAAAAGTGGTTTTTCAACACTATCACAAGTGCAAAAGTGTTTTTTCAACACTAATACAAGTGCAAAAGTGGTTTTTCAACACTAACACAAGTGCGAAAAGTGGTTTTTCAACACTATCACAAGTGCAAAAAGTGTTTTTTCCACACTAATACAAGTACAAAAGTGGTTTCCTGCACCAACACAAGTGCGAAAAGTGGTTTTTCAACACTAACACAAGTGCGAAAAGTGGTTTTTCAACACTAACAAAAGTGCGAAAAGTGGTTTTTCAACACTATCACAAGTGCAAAAAGTGTTTTTTGCACACTAATACAAGTGCAAAAGTGGTTTCCTGCACCAACACAAGTGCGAAAAGTGGTTTTTCAACACTAACACAAGTGCGAAAAGTGGTTTTTCACCACTAACACAAGTGCGAAAAGTGTTTTTTCCACACTAATACAAGTGCGAAAAGTGGTTTTTCAACACTAACACAAGTGCGAAAAGTGGTTTTTCCACACTAATACAAGTGCAAAAGTGGTTTCCTGCACCAACACAAGTGCGAAAAGTGGTTTTTCAACACTAACACAAGTGCGAAAAGTGGTTTTTCAACACTAATACAAGTGCAAAAGTGGTTTCCTGCACCAACACAAGTGCGAAAAGTGGTTTTTCAACACTAACACAAGTGCGAAAAGTGGTTTTTCAACACTATCACAAGTGCAAAAAGTGTTTTTTCCACATTAATGCAAGTGCAAAAGTGGTTTCCTGCACCAACACAAGTGCGAAAAGTGGTTTTTCAACACTAACACAAGTGCGAAACGTGGTTTTTCAACACTAACACAAGTGCGAAAAGTGGTTTTTCCACACTAATACAAGTGCAAAAGTGGTTTCCTGCACCAACACAAGTGCGAAAAGTGGTTTTTCAACACTAACACAAGTGCGAAAAGTGGTTTTTCAACACTATCGCAAGTGCAAAAAGTGTTTTTCCACACTAATACAAGTGCAAAAGTGGTTTCCTGCACCAACACAAGTGCGAAAAGTGGTTTTTCAACACTAACACAAGTGCGAAAAGTGGTTTTTCAACACTATCACAAGTGCAAAAAGTGTTTTTTCCACACTAATACAAGTGCAAAAGTGGTTTCCTGCACCAACACAAGTGCGAAAAGTGGTTTTCAACACTAACACAAGTGCGAAAAGTTGTTTTTCAACACTAACACAAGTGCGAAAAGTGGTTTTCCACACTAATACAAGTGCAAAAGTGGTTTCCTGCACCAACACAAGTGCGAAAAGTGGTTTTTCAACACTAACACAAGTGCGAAAAGTGGTTTTTCAACACTATCACAAGTGCAAAAAGTGTTTTTTCCCCACTAATACAAGTGCAAAAGTGGTTTCCTGCACCAACACAAGTGCGAAAAGTGGTTTTCCACACTAATACAAGTGCAAAAGTGGTTTCCTGCACCAACACAAGTGCGAAAAGTGGTTTTTCAACACTAACACAAGTGCGAAAAGTGGTTTTTCAACACTAACACAAGTGCGAAAAGTGATTTTTCAACAATAACACAAGTGCGAAAAGTGGTTTTTCCACACTGATACAAGTGCAAAAGTGGTTTCCTGCACCAACACAAGTGCGAAAAGTGGTTTTTCAACACTAACACAAGTGCGAAAATTGGTTTTTCAACACTAACACAAGTGCGAAAAGTCTTTTTTCAACACTAACACAAGTGCGAAAAGTGTTTTTTCCACACTAATACAAGTACAAAAGTGGTTTCCTGCACCAACACAAGTGCGAAAAGTGGTTTTTCAACACCAACACAAGTGCGAAAAGTGTTTTTTCCACACTAATACAAGTGCAAAAGTGGTTTCCTGCACCAACACAAGTGCGAAAAGTGTTTTTTCAACATTAACACAAGTGTGAAAAGTGGTTTTTCAACACTAACACAAGTGCGAAAA
This sequence comes from Myxine glutinosa, assembly GCF_964187855.1. NCBI lineage: Eukaryota > Metazoa > Chordata > Myxini > Myxiniformes > Myxinidae > Myxine > Myxine glutinosa. The sequence continues at coordinate 143,995 of NW_027616951.1, forward strand.
GTGGTTTTTCCACACTAATACAAGTGCAAAAGTGGTTTCCTGCACCAACACAAGTGCGAAAAGTGGTTTTTCAACATTAACACAAGTGCGAAAAGTGGTTTTTCAACACTAACACATATGCGAAAAGTGGGTTTTCAACACTATCACAAGTGCAAAAAGTGGTTTTTCCACACTAATACAAGTGCAAAAGTTGTTTCCTGCACCAACACAAGTGCGAAAAGTGGTTTTTCAACACGAACACAAGTGCGAAAAGTGGTTTTTCAACACTATCACAAGTGCAAAAAGTGTTTTTTCCACACTAATACAAGTGCAAAAGTGGTTTCCTGCACCAACACAAGTGCGAAAAGTGGTTTTTCAAAACTAACACAAGTGCGAAAAGTGTTTTTTCAACACTAACACAAGTGCGAAAAGTGGTTTTTGCACACTAACACAAGTGCAAAAGTGGTTTCCTGCACCAACACAAATGCGAAAAGTGGTTTTTCAACACGAACACAAGTGCGAAAAGTGTTTTTTCAACACTAACACAAGTGCGAAAAGTGTTTTTTCCACACTAATACAAGTGCAAAACTGGTTTCCTGCGCCAACACAAGTGCGAAAAGTGGTTTTTCAAAACTAACTCAAGTGCGAAAATTGGTTTTTCAACACTAACACAAGTGCGAAAAGTGGTTTTTCAACACTAACACAAGTGCGAAAAGTGGTTTTTCCACACTAATACAAGTGCAAAAGTGGTTTCCTGCACCAACACAAGTGCGAAAAGTGGTTTTTCAACACTAACACAAGTGCGTAAAGTGGTTTTTCAACACTATCACAAGTGCAAAAAGTGTTTTTTCCACACTAATGCAAGTGCAAAAGTGGTTTCCTGCACCAACACAAGTGCGAAAAGTTGTTTTTCAACACTATCACAAGTGCAAAAAGTGTTTTTTCCACACTAATACAAGTGCAAAAGTGGTTTCCTGCACCAACACAAGTGCGAAAAGTGGTTTTTCAACACTAACACAAGTGCAAAAAGTGGGTTTTTCAACACTAACACAAGTGCGAAAAGTGGTTTTTCCTCACTAATACAAGTGCAAAAGTGGTTTCCTGCACCAACACAAGTGCGAAAAGTGGTTTTTCAACACTAACACAAGTGCGAAAAGTGGTTTTTCAACACTAACACAAGTGCGAAAAGTGATTTTTCAACAATAACACAAGTGCGAAAAGTGGTTTTTCCACACTGATACAAGTGCAAAAGTGGTTTCCTGCACCAACACAAGTGCGAAAAGTGGTTTTTCAACACTAACACAAGTGCGAAAATTGGTTTTTCAACACTAACACAAGTGCGAAAAGTGTTTTTTCAACACTAACACAAGTGCGAAAAGTGTTTTTTCCACACTAATACAAGTACAAAAGTGGTTTCCTGCACCAACACAAGTGCAAAAAGTGGTTTTTCAACACCAACACAAGTGCAAAAAGTGGTTTTTCAACACTAATACAAGTGCAAAAGTGGTTTCCTGCACCAACACAAGTGCGAAAAGTGGTTTTTCAACACTAACACAAGTGCGAAAAGTGGTTTTTCAACACTATCACAAGTGCAAAAAGTGTTTTTTCCACACTAATACAAGTGCAAAAGTGGTTTCCTGCACCAACACAAGTGCGAAAAGTGGTTTTCAACACTAACACAAGTGCGAAAAGTGGTTTTTCAACACTAACACAAGTGCGAAAAGTGGTTTTCCACACTAATACAAGTGCAAAAGTGGTTTCCTGCACCAACACAAGTGCGAAAAGTGGTTTTTCAACACTAACACAAGTGCGAAAAGTGGTTTTTCAACACTATCACAAGTGCAAAAAGTGTTTTTTCCCCACTAATACAAGTGCAAAAGTGGTTTCCTGCACCAACACAAGTGCGAAAAGTGGTTTTTCAACACTAACACAAGTGCAAAAATTGGGTTTTTCAACACTAACACAAGTGCGAAAAGTGGTTTTTCCACACTAATACAAGTGCAAAAGTGGTTTCCTGCACCAACACAAGTGCGAAAAGTGGTTTTTCAACACTAACACAAGTGCGAAAAGTGATTTTTCAACAATAACACAAGTGCGAAAAGTGGTTTTTCCACACTGATACAAGTGCAAAAGTGGTTTCCTGCACCAACACAAGTGCGAAAAGTGGTTTTTCAACACTAACACAAGTGCGAAAATTGGTTTTTCAACACTAACACAAGTGCGAAAAGTGTTTTTTCAACACTAACACAAGTGCGGAAAGTGTTTTTTCCACACTAATACAAGTGCAAAAGTGGTTTCCTGCACCAACACAAGTGCGAAAAGTGGTTTTTCAACACTAACACAAGTGCGTAAAGTGGTTTTTCAACACTATCACAAGTGCAAAAAGTGTTTTTTCCACACTAATACAAGTGCAAAAGTGGTTTCCTGCACCAACACAAGTGCGAAAAGTGGTTTTTCAACACTAACACAAGTGCAAAAAGTGGTTTTTCCACACTAATACAAGTGCAAAAGTGGTTTCCTGCACCAACACAAGTGCGAAAAGTGGTTTTTCAACACTAACACAAGTGCGAAAGTTGTGTTTCAACACTATCACAAGTGCAAAAAGTGTTTTTTCCACACTAATACAAGTGCAAAAGTGGTTTCCTGCACCAACACAAGTGCGAAAAGTGGTTTTTCAACACTAACACAAGTGCAAAAAGTGGGTTTTTCAACACTAACACAAGTGCGAAAAGTGGTTTTTCCTCACTAATACAAGTGCAAAAGTGGTTTCCTGCACCAACACAAGTGCGAAAAGTGGTTTTTCAACACTAACACAAGTGCGAAAAGTGGTTTTTCAACACTAACACAAGTTCGAAAAGTGATTTTTCAACAATAACACAAGTGCGAAAAGTGGTTTTTCCACACTGATACAAGTGCAAAAGTGGTTTCCTGCACCAACACAAGTGCGAAAAGTGGTTTTTCAACACTAACACAAGTGCGAAAATTGGTTTTTCAACACTAACACAAGTGCGAAAAGTGTTTTTTCAACACTAACACAAGTGCGAAAAGTGTTTTTTCCACACTAATACAAGTACAAAAGTGGTTTCCTGCACCAACACAAGTGCAAAAAGTGGTTTTTCAACACCAACACAAGTGCAAAAAGTGGTTTTTCAACACTAATACAAGTGCAAAAGTGGTTTCCTGCACCAACACAAGTGCGAAAAGTGGTTTTTCAACACTAACACAAGTGCGAAAAGTGGTTTTTCAACACTATCACAAGTGCAAAAAGTGTTTTTTCCACACTAATACAAGTGCAAAAGTGGTTTCCTGCACCAACACAAGTGCGAAAAGTGGTTTTCAACACTAACACAAGTGCGAAAAGTGGTTTTTCAACACTAACACAAGTGCGAAAAGTGGTTTTCCACACTAATACAAGTGCAAAAGTGGTTTCCTGCACCAACACAAGTGCGAAAAGTGGTTTTTCAACACTAACACAAGTGCGAAAAGTGGTTTTTCAACACTATCACAAGTGCAAAAAGTGTTTTTTCCCCACTAATACAAGTGCAAAAGTGGTTTCCTGCACCAACACAAGTGCGAAAAGTGGTTTTTCAACACTAACACAAGTGCAAAAATTGGGTTTTTCAACACTAACACAAGTGCGAAAAGTGGTTTTTCCACACTAATACAAGTGCAAAAGTGGTTTCCTGCACCAACACAAGTGCGAAAAGTGGTTTTTCAACACTAACACAAGTGCGAAAAGTGGTTTTTCAACACTAACACAAGTGCGAAAAGTGATTTTTCAACAATAACACAAGTGCGAAAAGTGGTTTTTCCACACTGATACAAGTGCAAAAGTGGTTTCCTGCACCAACACAAGTGCGAAAAGTGGTTTTTCAACACTAACACAAGTGCGAAAATTGGTTTTTCAACACTAACACAAGTGCGAAAAGTGTTTTTTCAACACTAACACAAGTGCGAAAAGTGTTTTTTCCACACTAATACAAGTACAAAAGTGGTTTCCTGCACCAACACAAGTGCGAAAAGTGGTTTTTCAACACCAACACAAGTGCGAAAAGTGTTTTTTCCAAACTAATACAAGTGCAAAAGTGGTTTCCTGCACCAACACAAGTGCGAAAAGTGGTTTTTCAACATTAACACTAGTGCGAAAAGTGGTTTTTCAACACTAACACATATGCGAAAAGTTGTTTTTGAACACTATCACAAGTGCAAAAAGTGTTTTTTCCACACTAATACAAGTGCAAAAGTGGTTTCCTGCACCAACACAAGTGCGAAAAGTGGTTTTTCAACACTAACACAAGTGCAAAAAGTGGGTTTTTCAACACTAACACAAGTGCGAAAAGTGGTTTTTCCTCACTAATACAAGTGCAAAAGTGGTTTCCTGCACCAACACAAGTGCGAAAAGTGGTTTTTCAACACTAACACAAGTGCGAAAAGTGGTTTTTCAACACTAACACAAGTGCGAAAAGTGATTTTTCAACAATAACACAAGTGCGAAAAGTGGTTTTTCCACACTGATACAAGTGCAAAAGTGGTTTCCTGCACCAACACAAGTGCGAAAAGTGGTTTTTCAACACTAACACAAGTGCGAAAATTGGTTTTTCAACACTAACACAAGTGCGAAAAGTGTTTTTTCAACACTAACACAAGTGCGAAAAGTGTTTTTTCCACACTAATATAAGTACAAAAGTGGTTTCCTGCACCAACACAAGTGCGAAAAGTGGTTTTTCAACACCAACACAAGTGCAAAAAGTGGTTTTTCAACACTAACACAAGTGCGAAAAGTGGTTTTTCAACACTATCACAAGTGCAAAAAGTGTTTTTTCCACACTAATACAAGTGCAAAAGTGGTTTCCTGCACCAACACAAGTGCGAAAAGTGGTTTTTCAACACTAACACAAGTGCGAAAAGTGGTTTTTCAACACTAACACAAGTGCGAAAAGTGGTTTTCCACACTAATACAAGTGCAAAAGTGGTTTCCTGCACCAACACAAGTGCGAAAAGTGGTTTTTCAACACTAACACAAGTGCGAAAAGTGGTTTTTCAACACTATCACAAGTGCAAAAAGTGTTTTTTCCACACTAATACAAGTGCAAAAGTGGTTTCCTGCACCAACACAAGTGCGAAAAGTGGTTTTTCAACACTAACACAAGTGCAAAAAGTGGGTTTTTCAACACTAACACAAGTGCGAAAAGTGGTTTTTCCACACTAATACAAGTGCAAAAGTGGTTTCCTGCACCAACACAAGTGCGAAAAGTGGTTTTTCAACACTAACACAAGTGCGAAAAGTGGTTTTTCAACACTAACACAAGTGCGAAAAGTGATTTTTCAACAATAACACAATTGCGAAAAGTGGTTTTTCCACACTGATACAAGTGCAAAAGTGGTTTCCTGCACCAACACAAGTGCGAAAAGTGGTTTTTCAACACTAACACAAGTGCGAAAATTGGTTTTTCAACACTAACACAAGTGCAAAAAGTGTTTTTTCAACACTAACACAAGTGCGAAAAGTGTTTTCTCCACACTAATACAAGTACAAAAGTGGTTTCCTGCACCAACACAAGTGCGAAAAGTGGTTTTTCAACACCAACACAAGTGCAAAAAGTGGTTTTTCAACACTAATACAAGTGCAAACGTGGTTTCCTGCACCAACACAAGTGCGAAAAGTGGTTTTTCAACACTAACACAAGTGCGAAAAGTGGTTTTTCAACACTAACACAAGTGCGAAAAGTGGTTTTTCCACACTAATACAAGTGCAAAAGTGGTTTCCTGCACCAACACAAGTGCGAAAAGTGGTTTTTCAACACTAACACAAGTGCGAAAAGTGGTTTTTCAACACTAATACAACTGCAAAAGTGGTTTCCTGCACCAACACAAGTGCGAAAAGTGGTTTTTCAACACTAACACAAGTGCGAAAAGTGGTTTTTCAACACTAACACAAGTGCAAAAAGTGGTTTTTCCACACTAATACAAGTGCAAAAGTGGTTTTCCTGCACCAACACAAGTGCGAAAAGTGGTTTTTCAACACTAACACAAGTGCGAAAAGTGGTTTTTCAACACTATCTCAAGTGCAAAAAGGGTTTTTTCCACACTATTACAAGTGCAAAAGTGGTTTCCTGCACCAACACAAGTGCGAAAAGTGGTTTTTCAACACTAACACAAGTGCAAAAATTGGGTTTTTCAACACTAACACAAGTGCGAAAAGTGGTTTTTCCACACTAATACAAGTGCAAAAGTGGTTTCCTGCACCAACACAAGTGCGAAAAGTGGTTTTTCACCACTAACACAAGTGCGAAAAGTGGTTTTTCAACACTAACACAAGTGCGAAAAGTGATTTTTCAACAATAACACAAGTGCGAAAAGTGGTTTTTCCACACTGATACAAGTGCAAAAGTGGTTTCCTGCACCAACACAAGTGCGAAAAGTGGTTTTTCAACACTAACACAAGTGCGAAAATTGGTTTTTCAACACTAACACAAGTGCGAAAAGTGTTTTTTCAACACTAACACAAGTGCGGAAAGTGTTTTTTCCACACTAATACAAGTGCAAAAGTGGTTTCCTGCACCAACACAAGTGCGAAAAGTGGTTTTTCAACACTAACACAAGTGCGTAAAGTGGTTTTTCAACACTATCACAAGTGCAAAAAGTGTTTTTTCCACACTAATACAAGTGCAAAAGTGGTTTCCTGCACCAACACAAGTGCGAAAAGTGGTTTTTCAACACTAACACAAGTGCAAAAAGTGGTTTTTCCACACTAATACAAGTGCAAAAGTGGTTTCCTGCACCAACACAAGTGCGAAAAGTGGTTTTTCAACACTAACACAAGTGCGAAAAGTTGTTTTTCAACACTATCACAAGTGCAAAAAGTGTTTTTTCCACACTAATACAAGTGCAAAAGTGGTTTCCTGCACCAACACAAGTGCGAAAAGTGGTTTTTCAACACTAACACAAGTGCAAAAAGTGGGTTTTTCAACACTAACACAAGTGCGAAAAGTGGTTTTTCCTCACTAATACAAGTGCAAAAGTGGTTTCCTGCACCAACACAAGTGCGAAAAGTGGTTTTTCAACACTAACACAAGTGCGAAAAGTGGTTTTTCAACACTAACACAAGTGCGAAAAGTGATTTTTCAACAATAACACAAGTGCGAAAAGTGGTTTTTCCACACTGATACAAGTGCAAAAGTGGTTTCCTGCACCAACACAAGTGCGAAAAGTGGTTTTTCAACACTAACACAAGTGCGAAAATTGGTTTTTCAACACTAACACAAGTGCGAAAAGTGTTTTTTCAACACTAACACAAGTGCGAAAAGTGTTTTTTCCACACTAATACAAGTACAAAAGTGGTTTCCTGCACCAACACAAGTGCAAAAAGTGGTTTTTCAACACCAACACAAGTGCAAAAAGTGGTTTTTCAACACTAATACAAGTGCAAAAGTGGTTTCCTGCACCAACACAAGTGCGAAAAGTGGTTTTTCAACACTAACACAAGTGCGAAAAGTGGTTTATCAACACTATCACAAGTGCAAAAAGTGTTTTTTCCACACTAATACAAGTGCAAAAGTGGTTTCCTGCACCAACACAAGTGCGAAAAGTGGTTTTCAACACTAACACAAGTGCGAAAAGTGGTTTTTCAACACTAACACAAGTGCGAAAAGTGGTTTTCCACACTAATACAAGTGCAAAAGTGGTTTCCTGCACCAACACAAGTGCGAAAAGTGGTTTTTCAACACTAACACAAGTGCGAAAAGTGGTTTTTCAACACTATCACAAGTGCAAAAGGTGTTTTTTCCCCACTAATACAAGTGCAAAAGTGGTTTCCTGCACCAACACAAGTGCGAAAAGTGGTTTTTCAACACTAACACAAGTGCAAAAATTGGGTTTTTCAACACTAACACAAGTGCGAAAAGTGGTTTTTCCACACTAATACAAGTGCAAAAGTGGTTTCCTGCACCAACACAAGTGCGAAAAGTGGTTTTTCAACACTAACACAAGTGCTAAAAGTGGTTTTTCAACACTAACACAAGTGCGAAAAGTGATTTTTCAACAATAACACAAGTGCGAAAAGTGGTTTTTCCACACTGATACAAGTGCAAAAGTGGTTTCCTGCACCAACACAAGTGCGAAAAGTGGTTTTTCAACACTAACACAAGTGCGAAAATTGGTTTTTCAACACTAACACAAGTGCGAAAAGTGTTTTTTCAACACTAACACAAGTGCGAAAAGTGTTTTTTCCACACTAATACAAGTACAAAAGTGGTTTCCTGCACCAACACAAGTGCGAAAAGTGGTTTTTCAACACCAACACAAGTGCGAAAAGTGTTTTTGCCACACTAATACAAGTGCAAAAGTGGTTTCCTGCACCAACACAAGTGCGAAAAGTGTTTTTTCAACATTAACACAAGTGTGAAAAGTGGTTTTTCAACACTAACACAAGTGCGAAAAGTGGTTTTTCCACACTAATACAAGTGCAAAAGTGGTTTCCTGCACCAACACAAGTGCGAAAAGTGGTTTTTCAACATTAACACAAGTGCGAAAAGTGGTTTTTCAACACTAACACATATGCGAAAAGTTGTTTTTGAACACTATCACAAGTGCAAAAAGTGTTTTTTCCACACTAATACAAGTGCAAAAGTGGTTTCCTGCACCAACACAAGTGCGAAAAGTGGTTTTTCAACACTAACACAAGTGCAAAAAGTGGGTTTTTCAACACTAACACAAGTGCGAAAAGTGGTTTTTCCTCACTAATACAAGTGCAAAAGTGGTTTCCTGCACCAACACAAGTGCGAAAAGTGGTTTTTCAACACTAACACAAGTGCGAAAAGTGGTTTTTCAACACTAACACAAGTGCGAAAAGTGATTTTTCAACAATAACACAAGTGCGAAAAGTGGTTTTTCCACACTGATACAAGTGCAAAAGTGGTTTCCTGCACCAACACAAGTGCGAAAAGTGGTTTTTCAACACTAACACAAGTGCGAAAATTGGTTTTTCAACACTAACACAAGTGCGAAAAGTGTTTTTTCAACACTAACACAAGTGCGAAAAGTGTTTTTTCCACACTAATACAAGTACAAAAGTGGTTTCCTGCACCAACACAAGTGCGAAAAGTGGTTTTTCAACACCAACACAAGTGCAAAAAGTGGTTTTTCAACACTAACACAAGTGCGAAAAGTGGTTTTTCAACACTATCACAAGTGCAAAAAGTGTTTTTTCCACACTAATACAAGTGCAAAAGTGGTTTCCTGCACCAACACAAGTGCGAAAAGTGGTTTTTCAACACTAACACAAGTGCGAAAAGTGGTTTTTCAACACTAACACAAGTGCGAAAAGTGGTTTTCCACACTAATACAAGTGCAAAAGTGGTTTCCTGCACCAACACAAGTGCGAAAAGTGGTTTTTCAACACTAACACAAGTGCGAAAAGTGGTTTTTCAACACTATCACAAGTGCAAAAAGTGTTTTTTCCACACTAATACAAGTGCAAAAGTGGTTTCCTGCACCAACACAAGTGCGAAAAGTGGTTTTTCAACACTAACACAAGTGCAAAAAGTGGGTTTTTCAACACTAACACAAGTGCGAAAAGTGGTTTTTCCACACTAATACAAGTGCAAAAGTGGTTTCCTGCACCAACACAAGTGCGAAAAGTGGTTTTTCAACACTAACACAAGTGCGAAAAGTGGTTTTTCAACACTAACACAAGTGCGAAAAGTGATTTTTCAACAATAACACAATTGCGAAAAGTGGTTTTTCCACACTGATACAAGTGCAAAAGTGGTTTCCTGCACCAACACAAGTGCGAAAAGTGGTTTTTCAACACTAACACAAGTGCAAAAATTGGTTTTTCAACACTAACACAAGTGCGAAAAGTGTTTTTTCAACACTAACACAAGTGCGAAAAGTGTTTTTTCCACACTAATACAAGTACAAAAGTGGTTTCCTGCACCAACACAAGTGTGAAAAGTGGTTTTTCAACACCAACACAAGTGCAAAAAGTGGTTTTTCAACACTAATACAAGTGCAAAAGTGGTTTCCTGCACCAACACAAGTGCGAAAAGTGGTTTTTCAACACTAACACAAGTGCGAAAAGTGGTTTTTCAACACTAACACAAGTGCGAAAAGTGGTTTTTCCACACTAATACAAGTGCAAAAGTGGTTTCCTGCACCAACACAAGTGCGAAAAGTGGTTTTTCAACACTAACACAAGTGCGAAAAGTGGTTTTTCAACACTAATACAAGTGCAAAAGTGGTTTCCTGCACCAACACAAGTGCGAAAAGTGGTTTTTCAACACTAACACAAGTGCGAAAAGTGGTTTTTCAACACTAACACAAGTGCAAAAAGTGGTTTTTCCACACTAATACAAGTGCAAAAGTGGTTTTCCTGCACCAACACAAGTGCGAAAAGTGGTTTTTCAACACTAACACAAGTGCGAAAAGTGGTTTTTCAACACTATCTCAAGTGCAAAAAGGGTTTTTTCCACACTATTACAAGTGCAAAAGTGGTTTCCTGCACCAACACAAGTGCGAAAAGTGGTTTTTCAACACCAACACAGGTGCGAAAAGTGGTTTTTCAACACTAACACAAGTGCGAAAAGTGGTTTTTCAACACTAATACAAGTGCAAAAGTGGTTTCCTGCACCAACACAAGTGCGAAAAGTGGTTTTTCAACACTAACACAAGTGCGAAAAGTGGTTTTTCAACACTAACACAAGTGCGAAAAGTGGTTTTTCCACACTAATACAAGTGCAAAAGTGGTTTCCTGCACCAACACAAATGCAAAAAGTGGTTTTTCAACACTAACACAAGTGCGAAAAGTGGTTTTTCAACACTATCACAAGTGCAAAAAGTGTTTTTTCCACAATAATACAAGTGCAAAAGTGGTTTTCTGCACCAACACAGGTGCAAAAAGTGTTTTTTCAACACTAACGCAAGTGCGAAAAGTGGTTTTTCAACACTAACACAAGTGCGAAAAGTGGTTTTTCCACACTAATACAAGTGCAAAAGTGGTTTCCTGCACCAACACAAGTGCGAAAAGTGGTTTTTCAACACTAACACAAGTGCGAAAAGTGGTTTTTCAACACTATCACAAGTGCAAAAGTGTTTTTTCCACACTAATACAAGTGCAAAAGTGGTTTTTCAACACTAACACAAGTGCGAAAAGTGGTTTTTCAACACTATCACAAGTGCAAAAAGTGTTTTTTCCACACTAATACAAGTACAAAAGTGGTTTCCTGCACCAACACAAGTGCGAAAAGTGGTTTTTCAACACTAACACAAGTGCGAAAAGTGGTTTTTCAACACTATCACAAGTGCGAAAAGTGGTTTTTCAACACTATCACAAGTGCAAAAAGTGTTTTTTGCACACTAATACAAGTGCAAAAGTGGTTTCCTGCACCAACACAAGTGCGAAAAGTGGTTTTTCAACACTAACACAAGTGCGAAAAGTGGTTTTTCACCACTAACACAAGTGCGAAAAGTGTTTTTTCCACACTAATACAAGTGCGAAAAGTGGTTTTTCAACACTAACACAAGTGCGAAAAGTGGTTTTTCCACACTAATACAAGTGCAAAAGTGGTTTCCTGCACCAACACAAGTGCGAAAAGTGGTTTTTCAACACTAACACAAGTGCGAAAAGTGGTTTTTCAACACTAATACAAGTGCAAAAGTGGTTTCCTGCACCAACACAAGTGCGAAAAGTGGTTTTTCAACACTAACACAAGTGCGAAAAGTGGTTTTTCAACACTATCACAAGTGCGAAAAGTGGTTTATCCACACTAATACAAGTGCAAAAGTGGTTTCCTGCACCAACACAAGTGCGAAAGTGGTTTTGCAACATTAACACAAGTGCGAAAAGTGGTTTTTCAACACTATCACAAGTGCAAAAAGTGTTTTTTCCACACTAATACAAGTGCAAAAGTGGTTTCCTGCACCAACACAAGTATGAAAAGTGGTGTTTCAACACTAACACAAGTGCAAAAAGTGGTTTTTCAACACTAACACAAGTGCGAAAAGTGGTTTTTCCACACTAATACAAGTGCAAAAGTGGTTTCCTGCACCAACACAAGTGCGAAAAGTGGTTTTTCAACACTAACACAAGTGCGAAAAGTGGTTTTTCAACACTAATACAAGTGCAAAAGTGGTTTCCTGCACCAACACAAGTGCGAAAAGTGGTTTTTCAACACTAACACAAGTGCGAAAAGTGGTTTTTCAACACTATCACAAGTGCGAAAAGTGGTTTATCCACACTAATACAAGTGCAAAAGTGGTTTCCTGCACCAACACAAGTGCGAAAGTGGTTTTGCAACATTAACACAAGTGCGAAAAGTGGTTTTTCAACACTATCACAAGTGCAAAAAGTGTTTTTTCCACACTAATACAAGTGCAAAAGTGGTTTCCTGCACCAACACAAGTATGAAAAGTGGTGTTTCAACACTAACACAAGTGCAAAAAGTGGTTTTTCAACACTAACACAAGTGCGAAAAGTGGTTTTTCCACACTAATACAAGTGCAAAAGTGGTTTCCTGCACCAACACAAGTGCGAAAAGTGGTTTTTCAACACTAACACAAGTGCGAAAAGTGGTTTTTCAACACTATCACAAGTGCAAAAAGTGTTTTTTCCACATTAATGCAAGTGCAAAAGTGGTTTCCTGCACCAACACAAGTGCGAAAAGTGGTTTTTCAACACTAACACAAGTGCGAAACGTGGTTTTTCAACACTAACACAAGTGCGAAAAGTGGTTTATCCACACTAATACAAGTGCAAAAGTGGTTTCCTGCACCAACACAAGTGCGAAAGTGGTTTTGCAACACTAACACAAGTGCGAAAAGTGGTTTTTCAACACTATCACAAGTGCAAAAAGTGTTTTTTCCACACTAATACAAGTGCAAAAGTGGTTTCCTGCACCAACACAAGTATGAAAAGTGGTGTTTCAACACTAACACAAGTGCAAAAAGTGGTTTTTCAACACTAACACAAGTGCGAAAAGTGGTTTTTCAACACTAACACAAGTGCGAAAAGTGGTTTTTCAACAATGACACAAGTGCGAAAAGTGGTTTTTCCACACTAATACAAGTGCAAAAGTGGTTTCCTGCACCAACACAAGTGCGAAAAGTGGTTTTTCAACACTAACACAAGTGCGAAAAGTGGTTTTTCAACACTATCGCAAGTGCAAAAAGTGTTTTTCCACACTAATACAAGTGCAAAAGTGGTTTCCTGCACCAACACAAGTGCGAAAAGTGGTTTTTCAACACTAACACAAGTGCGAAAAGTGGTTTTTCAACACTATCACAAGTGCAAAAAGTGTTTTTTCCACACTAATACAAGTGCAAAAGTGGTTTCCTGCACCAACACAAGTGCAAAAAGTGGTTTTTCAACACTAACACAAGTGCGAAAAGTGGTTTTTCAACACTAACACAAGTGCGAAAAGTGGTTTTCCACACTAATACAAGTGCAAAAGTGGTTTCCTGCACCAACACAAGTGCGAAAAGTGGTTTTTCAACACTAACACAAGTGCGAAAAGTGGTTTTTCAACACTATCACAAGTGCAAAAAGTGTTTTTTCCACACTAATACAAGTGCAAAAGTGGTTTCCTGCACCAACACAAGTGCGAAAAGTGGTTTTTCAACACTAACACAAGTGCAAAAAGTGGGTTTTTCAACACTAACACAAGTGCGAAAAGTGGTTTTCCACACTAATACAAGTGCAAAAGTGGTTTCCTGCACCAACACAAGTGCGAAAAGTGGTTTTTCAACACTAACACAAGTGCGAAAAGTGGTTTTTCAACACTAACACAAGTGCGAAAAGTGATTTTTCAACAATAACACAAGTGCGAAAAGTGGTTTTTCCACACTGATACAAGTGCAAAAGTGGTTTCCTGCACCAACACAAGTGCGAAAAGTGGTTTTTCAACACTAACACAAGTGCGAAAATTGGTTTTTCAACACTAACACAAGTGCGAAAAGTGTTTTTTCAACACTAACACAAGTGCGAAAAGTGTTTTTTCCACACTAATACAAGTACAAAAGTGGTTTCCTGCACCAACACAAGTGCGAAAAGTGGTTTTTCAACACCAACACAAGTGCAAAAAGTGGTTTTTCAACACTAATACAAGTGCAAAAGTGGTTTCCTGCACCAACACAAGTGCGAAAAGTGGTTTTTCAACACTAACACAAGTGCGAAAAGTGGTTTTTCAACACTAACACAAGTGCGAAAAGTGGTTTTTCCACACTAATACAAGTGCAAAAGTGGTTTCCTGCACCAACACAAGTGCGAAAAGTGGTTTTTCAACACTAACACAAGTGCGAAAAGTGGTTTTTCAACACTAATACAAGTGCAAAAGTGGTTTCCTGCACCAACACAAGTGCGAAAAGTGGTTTTTCAACACTAACACAAGTGCGAAAAGTGGTTTTTCAACACTAACACAAGTGCAAAAAGTGGTTTTTCCACACTAATACAAGTGCAAAAGTGGTTTTCCTGCACCAACACAAGTGCGAAAAGTGGTTTTTCAACACTAACACAAGTGCGAAAAGTGGTTTTTCAACACTATCTCAAGTGCAAAAAGGGTTTTTTCCACACTATTACAAGTGCAAAAGTGGTTTCCTGCACCAACACAAGTGCGAAAAGTGGTTTTTCAACACCAACACAGGTGCGAAAAGTGGTTTTTCAACACTAACACAAGTGCGAAAAGTGGTTTTTCAACACTAATACAAGTGCAAAAGTGGTTTCCTGCACCAACACAAGTGCGAAAAGTGGTTTTTCAACACTAACACAAGTGCGAAAAGTGGTTTTTCAACACTAACACAAGTGCGAAAAGTGGTTTTTCCACACTAATACAAGTGCAAAAGTGGTTTCCTGCACCAACACAAATGCAAAAAGTGGTTTTTCAACACTAACACAAGTGCGAAAAGTGGTTTTTCAACACTATCACAAGTGCAAAAAGTGTTTTTTCCACAATAATACAAGTGCAAAAGTGGTTTTCTGCACCAACACAGGTGCAAAAAGTGTTTTTTCAACACTAACGCAAGTGCGAAAAGTGGTTTTTCAACACTAACACAAGTGCGAAAAGTGGTTTTTCCACACTAATACAAGTGCAAAAGTGGTTTCCTGCACCAACACAAGTGCGAAAAGTGGTTTTTCAACACTAACACAAGTGCGAAAAGTGGTTTTTCAACACTATCACAAGTGCAAAAGTGTTTTTTCCACACTAATACAAGTGCAAAAGTGGTTTTTCAACACTAACACAAGTGCGAAAAGTGGTTTTTCAACACTATCACAAGTGCAAAAAGTGTTTTTTCCACACTAATACAAGTACAAAAGTGGTTTCCTGCACCAACACAAGTGCGAAAAGTGGTTTTTCAACACTAACACAAGTGCGAAAAGTGGTTTTTCAACACTATCACAAGTGCGAAAAGTGGTTTTTCAACACTATCACAAGTGCAAAAAGTGTTTTTTGCACACTAATACAAGTGCAAAAGTGGTTTCCTGCACCAACACAAGTGCGAAAAGTGGTTTTTCAACACTAACACAAGTGCGAAAAGTGGTTTTTCACCACTAACACAAGTGCGAAAAGTGTTTTTTCCACACTAATACAAGTGCGAAAAGTGGTTTTTCAACACTAACACAAGTGCGAAAAGTGGTTTTTCCACACTAATACAAGTGCAAAAGTGGTTTCCTGCACCAACACAAGTGCGAAAAGTGGTTTTTCAACACTAACACAAGTGCGAAATGTGGTTTTTCAACACTAATACAAGTGCAAAAGTGGTTTCCTGCACCAACACAAGTGCGAAAAGTGGTTTTTCAACACTAACACAAGTGCGAAAAGTGGTTTTTCAACACTATCACAAGTGCGAAAAGTGGTTTATCCACACTAATACAAGTGCAAAAGTGGTTTCCTGCACCAACACAAGTGCGAAAGTGGTTTTGCAACATTAACACAAGTGCGAAAAGTGGTTTTTCAACACTATCACAAGTGCAAAAAGTGTTTTTTCCACACTAATACAAGTGCAAAAGTGGTTTCCTGCACCAACACAAGTATGAAAAGTGGTGTTTCAACACTAACACAAGTGCAAAAAGTGGTTTTTCAACACTAACACAAGTGCGAAAAGTGATTTTTCAACAATAACACAAGTGCGAAAAGTGGTTTTTCCACACTGATACAAGTGCAAAAGTGGTTTCCTGCACCAACACAAGTGCGAAAAGTGGTTTTTCAACACTAACACAAGTGCGAAAATTGGTTTTTCAACACTAACACAAGTGCGAAAAGTGTTTTTTCAACACTAACACAAGTGCGAAAAGTGTTTTTTCCACACTAATACAAGTACAAAAGTGGTTTCCTGCACCAACACAAGTGCGAAAAGTGGTTTTTCAACACCAACACAAGTGCGAAAAGTGTTTTTTCCACACTAATACAAGTGCAAAAGTGGTTTCCTGCACCAACACAAGTGCGAAAAGTGTTTTTTCAACATTAACACAAGTGTGAAAAGTGGTTTTTCAACACTAACACAAGTGCGAAAAGTGGTTTTTCCACACTAATACAAGTGCAAAAGTGGTTTCCTGCACCAACACAAGTGTGAAAAGTGGTTTTTCAACATTAACACAAGTGCGAAAAGTGGTTTTTCAACACTAACACATATGCGAAAAGTTGTTTTTGAACACTATCACAAATGCAAAAAGTGTTTTTTCCACACTAATACAAGTGCAAAAGTGGTTTCCTGCACCAACACAAGTGCGAAAAGTGGTTTTTCAACACTAACACAAGTGCAAAAAGTGGTTTTTCCACACTAATACAAGTGCAAAAGTGGTTTCCTGCACCAACACAAATGCAAAAAGTGGTTTTTCAACACTAACACAAGTGCGAAAAGTGGTTTTTCAACACTATCACAAGTGCAAAAAGTGTTTTTTCCACAATAATACAAGTGCAAAAGTGGTTTTCTGCACCAACACAGGTGCAAAAAGTGTTTTTTCAACACTAACGCAAGTGCGAAAAGTGGTTTTTCAACACTAACACAAGTGCGAAAAGTGGTTTTTCCACACTAATACAAGTGCAAAAGTGGTTTCCTGCACCAACACAAGTGCGAAAAGTGGTTTTTCAACACTAACACAAGTGCGAAAAGTGGTTTTTCAACACTATCACAAGTGCAAAAGTGTTTTTTCCACACTAATACAAGTGCAAAAGTGGTTTTTCAACACTAACACAAGTGCGAAAAGTGGTTTTTCAACACTATCACAAGTGCAAAAAGTGTTTTTTCCACACTAATACAAGTGCAAAAGTGGTTTCCTGCACCAACACAAGTGCGAAAAGTGGTTTTTCAACACTAACACAAGTGCGAAAAGTGGTTTTTCAACACTATCACAAGTGCGAAAAGTGGTTTTTCAACACTATCACAAGTGCAAAAAGTGTATTTTGTACACTAATACAAGTGCAAAAGTGGTTTCCTGCACCAACACAAGTGCGAAAAGTGGTTTTTCAACACTAACACAAGTGCGAAAAGTGGTTTTTCACCACTAACACAAGTGCGAAAAGTGTTTTTTCCACACTAATACAAGTGCGAAAAGTGGTTTTTCAACACTAACACAAGTGCGAAAAGTGGTTTTTCCACACTAATACAAGTGCAAAAGTGGTTTCCTGCACCAACACAAGTGCGAAAAGTGGTTTTTCAACACTAACACAAGTGCGAAAAGTGGTTTTTCAACACTAATACAAGTGCAAAAGTGGTTTCCTGCACCAACACAAGTGCGAAAAGTGGTTTTTCAACACTAACACAAGTGCGAAAAGTGGTTTTTCAACACTATCACAAGTGCGAAAAGTGGTTTATCCACACTAATACAAGTGCAAAAGTGGTTTCCTGCACCAACACAAGTGCGAAAGTGGTTTTGCAACATTAACACAAGTGCGAAAAGTGGTTTTTCAACACTATCACAAGTGCAAAAAGTGTTTTTTCCACACTAATACAAGTGCAAAAGTGGTTTCCTGCACCAACACAAGTATGAAAAGTGGTGTTTCAACACTAACACAAGTGCAAAAAGTGGTTTTTCAACACTAACACAAGTGCGAAAAGTGGTTTTTCCACACTAATACAAGTGCAAAAGTGGTTTCCTGCACCATCACAAGTGCGAAAAGTGGTTTTTCAACACTAACACAAGTGCGAAAAGTGGTTTTTCACACTAATACAAGTGCAAAAGTGGTTTCCTGCACCAACACAAGTGCGAAAAGTGGTTTTTCAACACTAACACAAGTGCGAAAAGTGGTTTTTCAACACTATCACAAGTGCGAAAAGTGGTTTATCCACACTAATACAAGTGCAAAAGTGGTTTCCTGCACCAACACAAGTGCGAAAGTGGTTTTGCAACATTAACACAAGTGCGAAAAGTGGTTTTTCAACACTATCACAAGTGCAAAAAGTGTTTTTTCCACACTAATACAAGTGCAAAAGTGGTTTCCTGCACCAACACAAGTATGAAAAGTGGTGTTTCAACACTAACACAAGTGCAAAAAGTGGTTTTTCAACACTAACACAAGTGCGAAAAGTGGTTTTTCCACACTAATACAAGTGCAAAAGTGGTTTCCTGCAACAACACAAGTGCGAAAAGTGGTTTTTCAACACTAACACAAGTGCGAAAAGTGGTTTTTCAACACTATCACAAGTGCAAAAAGTGTTTTTTCCACATTAATGCAAGTGCAAAAGTGGTTTCCTGCACCAACACAAGTGCGAAAAGTGGTTTTTCAACACTAACACAAGTGCGAAACGTGGTTTTTCAACACTAACACAAGTGCGAAAAGTGGTTTATCCACACTAATACAAGTGCAAAAGTGGTTTCCTGCACCAACACAAGTGCGAAAGTGGTTTTGCAACACTAACACAAGTGCGAAAAGTGGTTTTTCAACACTATCACAAGTGCAAAAAGTGTTTTTTCCACACTAATACAAGTGCAAAAGTGGTTTCCTGCACCAACACAAGTATGAAAAGTGGTGTTTCAACACTAACACAAGTGCAAAAAGTGGTTTTTCAACACTAACACAAGTGCGAAAAGTGGTTTTTCAACACTAACACAAGTGCGAAAAGTGGTTTTTCAACAATGACACAAGTGCGAAAAGTGGTTTTTCCACACTAATACAAGTGCAAAAGTGGTTTCCTGCACCAACACAAGTGCGAAAAGTGGTTTTTCAACACTAACACAAGTGCGAAAAGTGGTTTTTCAACACTATCGCAAGTGCAAAAAGTGTTTTTCCACACTAATACAAGTGCAAAAGTGGTTTCCTGCACCAACACAAGTGCGAAAAGTGGTTTTTCAACACTAACACAAGTGCGAAAAGTGGTTTTTCAACACTATCACAAGTGCAAAAAGTGTTTTTTCCACACTAATACAAGTGCAAAAGTGGTTTCCTGCACCAACACAAGTGCAAAAAGTGGTTTTTCAACACTAACACAAGTGCGAAAAGTGGTTTTTCAACACTAACACAAGTGCGAAAAGTGGTTTTCCACACTAATACAAGTGCAAAAGTGGTTTCCTGCACCAACACAAGTGCGAAAAGTGGTTTTTCAACACTAACACAAGTGCGAAAAGTGGTTTTTCAACACTATCACAAGTGCAAAAAGTGTTTTTTCCACACTAATACAAGTGCAAAAGTGGTTTCCTGCACCAACACAAGTGCGAAAAGTGGTTTTTCAACACTAACACAAGTGCAAAAAGTGGGTTTTTCAACACTAACACAAGTGCGAAAAGTGGTTTTTCCACACTAATACAAGTGCAAAAGTGGTTTCCTGCACCAACACAAGTGCGAAAAGTGGTTTTTCAACACTAACACAAGTGCGAAAAGTGGTTTTTCAACACTAACACAAGTGCGAAAAGTGATTTTTCAACAATAACACAAGTGCGAAAAGTGGTTTTTCCACACTGATACAAGTGCAAAAGTGGTTTCCTGCACCAACACAAGTGCGAAAAGTGGTTTTTCAACACTAACACAAGTGCGAAAATTGGTTTTTCAACACTAACACAAGTGCGAAAAGTGTTTTTTCAACACTAACACAAGTGCGAAAAGTGTTTTTTCCACACTAATACAAGTACAAAAGTGGTTTCCTGCACCAACACAAGTGCGAAAAGTGGTTTTTCAACACCAACACAAGTGCAAAAAGTGGTTTTTCAACACTAATACAAGTGCAAAAGTGGTTTCCTGCACCAACACAAGTGCGAAAAGTGGTTTTTCAACACTAACACAAGTGCGAAAAGTGGTTTTTCAACACTAACACAAGTGCGAAAAGTGGTTTTTCCACACTAATACAAGTGCAAAAGTGGTTTCCTGCACCAACACAAGTGCGAAAAGTGGTTTTTCAACACTAACACAAGTGCGAAAAGTGGTTTTTCAACACTAATACAAGTGCAAAAGTGGTTTCCTGCACCAACACAAGTGCGAAAAGTGGTTTTTCAACACTAACACAAGTGCGAAAAGTGGTTTTTCAACACTAACACAAGTGCAAAAAGTGGTTTTTCCACACTAATACAAGTGCAAAAGTGGTTTTCCTGCACCAACACAAGTGCGAAAAGTGGTTTTTCAACACTAACACAAGTGCGAAAAGTGGTTTTTCAACACTATCTCAAGTGCAAAAAGGGTTTTTTCCACACTATTACAAGTGCAAAAGTGGTTTCCTGCACCAACACAAGTGCGAAAAGTGGTTTTTCAACACCAACACAGGTGCGAAAAGTGGTTTTTCAACACTAACACAAGTGCGAAAAGTGGTTTTTCAACACTAATACAAGTGCAAAAGTGGTTTCCTGCACCAATACAAGTGCGAAAAGTGGTTTTTCAACACTAACACAAGTGCGAAAAGTGGTTTTTCAACACTAACACAAGTGCGAAAAGTGGTTTTTCCACACTAATACAAGTGCAAAAGTGGTTTCCTGCACCAACACAAATGCAAAAAGTGGTTTTTCAACACTAACACAAGTGCGAAAAGTGGTTTTTCAACACTATCACAAGTGCAAAAAGTGTTTTTTCCACAATAATACAAGTGCAAAAGTGGTTTTCTGCACCAACACAGGTGCAAAAAGTGTTTTTTCAACACTAACGCAAGTGCGAAAAGTGGTTTTTCAACACTAACACAAGTGCGAAAAGTGGTTTTTCCACACTAATACAAGTGCAAAAGTGGTTTCCTGCACCAACACAAGTGCGAAAAGTGGTTTTTCAACACTAACGCAAGTGCGAAAAGTGGTTTTTCAACACTATCACAAGTGCAAAAGTGTTTTTTCCACACTAATACAAGTGCAAAAGTGGTTTTTCAACACTAACACAAGTGCGAAAAGTGGTTTTTCAACACTATCACAAGTGCAAAAAGTGTTTTTTCCACACTAATACAAGTACAAAAGTGGTTTTCCTGCACCAACACAAGTGCGAAAAGTGGTTTTTCAACACTAACACAAGTGCGAAAAGTGGTTTTTCAACACTATCACAAGTGCGAAAAGTGGTTTTTCAACACTATCACAAGTGCAAAAAGTGTTTTTTGCACACTAATACAAGTGCAAAAGTGGTTTCCTGCACCAACACAAGTGCGAAAAGTGGTTTTTCAACACTAACACAAGTGCGAAAAGTGGTTTTTCACCACTAACACAAGTGCGAAAAGTGTTTTTTCCACACTAATACAAGTGCGAAAAGTGGTTTTTCAACACTAACACAAGTGCGAAAAGTGGTTTTTCCACACTAATACAAGTGCAAAAGTGGTTTCCTGCACCAACACAAGTGCGAAAAGTGGTTTTTCAACACTAACACAAGTGCGAAAAGTGGTTTTTCAACACTAATACAAGTGCAAAAGTGGTTTCCTGCACCAACACAAGTGCGAAAAGTGGTTTTTCAACACTAACACAAGTGCGAAAAGTGGTTTTTCAACACTATCACAAGTGCGAAAAGTGGTTTATCCACACTAATACAAGTGCAAAAGTGGTTTCCTGCACCAACACAAGTGCGAAAGTGGTTTTGCAACATTAACACAAGTGCGAAAAGTGGTTTTTCAACACTATCACAAGTGCAAAAAGTGTTTTTTCCACACTAATACAAGTGCAAAAGTGGTTTCCTGCACCAACACAAGTATGAAAAGTGGTGTTTCAACACTAACACAAGTGCAAAAAGTGGTTTTTCAACACTAACACAAGTGCGAAAAGTGATTTTTCAACAATAACACAAGTGCGAAAAGTGGTTTTTTCCACACTGATACAAGTGCAAAAGTGGTTTCCTGCACCAACACAAGTGCGAAAAGTGGTTTTTCAACACTAACACAAGTGCGAAAATTGGTTTTTCAACACTAACACAAGTGCGAAAAGTGTTTTTTCA